>NC_139080.1:25069589-25199589 GCF_965140915.1 Aythya marila | reverse complement strand
CTTACCTACCCCCCCCCAAAAAAAAAACAACAACAACCAACCAACCAAAAAAAAAAAACACTACACACACACAATGATGACAACATTCAAAAAACACTGAAAGCTTTCACTTTAAGCAAAATAAATCACAACTGAGCTGTTAGATTTCACAAAGCATGATGACATCATTCTTTAAAAAGTTACTCTCTTTTGTCAGGGGAAAGGGCACTCATGAATCAGCAAATTATTTCAGGCCCAAATCTTGCAAAAAAAGAAGCATGTGGCTAGATTCAAGTGCATGAGAAATCTGTCACAACGTGATGGAAACATCAGAGCAGAAGAATTAGAGAAGAATTAAGGTTAACCATTTTTGTGGGTGAGAACCATCAGCTGCTTATATTTGTTGGGTTCCAGGTTGTGTCAGAATATTGCTTCAGCCTGTAGGTTTCTGTATGTTCACTGATTAGATGGTTTCGTTGCCTGGCACACTTTCTGGCATACCTGGTTGAATATATGGGGTACATCACAGAAGTGTCTTATAATCCATGTAACTAGTGAGAATGATAAATCTGAATTTTTTTTGCACCTTGTTTTGTGGAGTATGTTACCATACTCCAGGATGGTCAGAATTCTGCTTAAATCCAGCATTTCAATGAGATGGCTGGTTTCAGTATTCATAATCTGATTTTGATTCTATAGTTGTTAGGCTGTTTTAGGTCATAATGTTATTCTAGATGCCTTTGGAAATGTTCTGGTGTTTATGCTAGTTGGATTAAAATTGACTTAAGCTATTCATATAACAATGGCACTTCTAGACTCAGAGGTGGAACATGAGCCCCTAATTCTGGTAGCAGTCCTACGGATCCTCAACTGGGAGGCTGTAGCTGAAGTGACTGCTGCTTAGCCATTGCATCACATATGTGAATAATTGGCATCACAAGATTTTTCAGTTGGAAGCTGCCCATCTCCATCACTGATGTGGGCTCCAGCACAAAAACAAAATTTAAGGCTTGGGGGATGGTGTGGGTTGGGTGGATGGCAGGGAAAGCAGGGATTGAAAGAGCCAGCAGGAAATGAGAAAGCCTAATAATAACAAAAAGGGGACTACAAAACACTCTTCATCACTTTTATAATAAAATATAAACAAGCACATTGATTTAAAAAAGAAAAGAAAACAAAACTATTGCTGTCTTTTGAAAATTGAGACAACTGCACTGTTTTGCATTAAAAGATGTTATCAGTCCAAAAGAGCTAGTATGGTCTTATACAACTAATATCTGCTAAAACGTACCTGACCGCATTGGAAATGTTGCAGTAGATTGGTATAGCAGAGAATAATGAACCGCTGCACCCCATTGAAATGTAATTACACAGCACTCTTGTTCTTAAACCTATAAGGTGAAAGAAAGATGAATAGTGAAAGTAAAAATCGCTGACCCTTCAAAGTTTAATTTACGTTATGCATTCCCTCGCCCTTCTGATAGGTTTTAGAAAGGTCATAATTTAGGGTATTTTGCAGTTGATAAATGATCTGTATGTTTGTGTTCACACGCACCGATTGATTTGTTATAGCCAAAATATTGTTTCTATAACAACCTGCAGGTCCTTAACTAGGCAAACACCAGATGAACAGGAATCCAAGTGGGAGGTGAAGCGAAATCCGATCCTCCTCAGAGGACAACGAGCAGAAGCAGGAGGAAGATGAGGAGGATGAAGGAGAGGGGGAGGAAGCAATTCTATGGGGATGGGGGGGAGCACGGAAGTGGAGGTGGTGGCAGCAAGCTGCCTTGCTCTCTCTGCTCCCTCCCTTCCTCCTACTGCTCTCCCTCTCCTGAGGTTCCTCTGGTGCCCAGGGCCTGGTGTCTGCTGGCGACAAAGCTTTTGCAAGTTGGATTGCTCCCAGGGTGCAAAGGGCTGCTGGGGCAATTTTCCCGCCTTCCCAGCCTTGGATGAGGCTCCTGCTTCCGGGCCCAGTTGATGCATTATGCATCAGGGCTGCCTGCAACTGACAGCCCCTCAGCCAGCGTCTACTTGAAAAGCAATGGTGCTAATCAAAGTCGACACATTTGAATGTCCAGACACACACACAGAGAAATTTACTAATCAAAAAGTGTATTTCCTAGGGCTGTCTCCAGAGAAATCCGCAGGAAGAAATTGGAATAATTTATTAGCTTACAAGTTTTCGTTGACAGTTAGCCCAAGGCTATTTATCTCTGTAATAGAGAACGTCTCCAATGTGGCAAAATTGACCAAATCAAACAGCTTTGATCAGAAAATGAATCTGGCAAGGCTGTCTGTCTGTGGGTCCCAGGGGAAAGGTGGGAAACAAACAAAAAGATTTAACAAGTGGTCAATAGGAGAAAGAGAGAGAGAGAATTTGCAGCCTGGAAAGTCAGAAGCCTGCAAAATCTTCACACGCAAACACTGAAATGAATTACTGGAGAAATAAATTATGTCTCACATCATAACATTTAACATTGTGCTTGTGCATAATCGGAGCTATGCAGCCCAATGTGATTCTTGCATTAAGTTGATGATAAATAACTGCAGGAGGTGGGAAATGTCTTAACTTCTCCTCAAAGGAAAGCAAAATATGGAGGACTACATGTCTTCACAAGAACACTGGCATCTCCACTATGGTGTAATGCGTTAACATTAACATGGATGGTAAGTGTAGACTTACCATCCATTATTAATACCTGCTTTGCCACCAAGAGGCAGATGTCTGATAGTCTGAAGTGCATTGAAAACATGAAAGGCCACACTAAATCTTGTTTTAGGGAACTGGCATGTTTCAGCTGTTTTACTGCATAATCCAGTATAGTTTTGACAATTTTCCAGCTGATGACTGGAGATTTCTTAACTCTAAGATGATTAAAAATAAGAACTTCCTTGGATAAGATTAAACAACAAATTTGGAAGTGTGGAAGTTTATTTATGGAATAAATTAGGCTTGCCTTCTCTTGGAAGGAAAACCTTTATCCATCAAAAATCAACTGACAATGGAGTATATAGAGGAAAAAGTTTGGGATAAAAATTAGTATCTTTTACTTTGACACAGCTCTTCTATTTCTATATAAATCAGTAATCACTATTTCTAGTCATCCATATATAAAATAGCATAACAATAGCTAGGAATGAAAACCTTATATTTGGTTGGAATTAAAGTGCTTTTTGATCTTTAGGTATAGATGTTTCTGATGCTCATAACATTACTGTAATATATTCTCAATGTTACTGCCTCACAGAGAACGGAGTAGCAACAGCAACAATTGCTGATTCCCTTCTGGTAAGAATCACAGCTTTTCTCCCCAGATAAGCAATGAGTTTATTTATTTAGATTCTGGCTTTAAGCAGGAAAAGGTAGAAATAATGTTTCTCCCCACCTCCATAATAAATGTTATAGATTGCGTGAAAGAAATAAAAGTGCAAGCACATCTTAACTTAATAACAAAGGATCAGCAATTTTGCTTTGTTTATATTGGTGAATTGAATAAGCAACCTGCAAACTGAACTACTCAAACAAGTTCAGATTGAAAGCACTCCAGATAGTAAACAGGCAGCCTAGTCAGATATCCAGCAGGAAACCGAAGGCGACAGGCTACCTTCCCACGTCTTTCTAGGCCATTTGATGGGACTGTAAGTCCTCACACCTGATCTATATTGTTATTTGTGCTTAGAGATATCAGGAGGGAATAGCCTGGGAATTTATTTATTTATCACTATTTGAGGTGATAAATATATCACTATTTGAGGAGAAGAGAGAGGTTGGCCTCTTGAACATTGCTTATCAGATTGAATTTTGAATGGTTTTGTATTTTTATATGAAATCTCCAACATGAGATATTTTTATACTTGGAAAATGCAAGATATTGCACTAGAAACTCCAGATAGTCATAGTTTGAAGATGGCTAGCACCCATGTACTGGGCTGAACCATGAAGTCCTTAAAGAATTTTTGTCTCATTGAAAATAAGGAGGACTTCTGTCTTGTTAATAACTTGAGAAAAATTTATATTTGCATTATAACATGCTCTACTTATACAGTAAATATTGAAATGGTTTAATTAGAATTTCTATGTAATGTGTCAAAGTTCAACATTTTCATGTCTTGGCAAGACAGCAAGCAGGATGGTACAAAAGATAAAGCTGAAGAAAACATATTTCCAATCCCATCTCTTCTACTGGCTCACTGTTTTACATACATTGAGTCTTTTAAGGTTTTCAGGACCCAAGAAACAAGAATATCTGAACTGATGAGTTTGTGCCATTGCAACTGAAGTCAATATTCTCTTTAGACACTCTGCTGCTCCTGTGAGAACTAGATCTTCTGTCTCAAGCTGTGCACCCTGAAGTTGCAGATAATTTTTAACATATTTCCCTTTGTGACTTTTCACTTGCATTTCCCTTTTGATAAAAATGGCATAATATACTCCAAATGACTCTGAATGCTACACACAACAAGGATTGTCTGGGTCTATGGCCCAATCTGGAAAAAAATATTTTTATTATTATTTTTTTTACACTGGCTTCTGCAGAAGTTGAATTAAGACCTATAAGTGCTAAGCATTGTTTTAAAAGTTGCAACCACAATGGTACAGACTTTCTCTCTATATATGTGATAGGATGGCAGTACATTCTAGAGGTGAATGCAATAAAATTTTGAGAATATGCTATGTAATGATAAACCTCAGTGGTTTCAAGTTATTCTAAAAACACCAGAGTTTATCAGAATACTGGTAAAAGTCATGAATGGGATTCAATAGTTTTAGAGAAACAGGCATGTTTTAGGTCTGAGTCACCGTATAATAAAGCAACAGTGTAAAGAGTCTGGGTAAGTTTAAAAGAGAAATTGTGTTGTTTAGTAGATATGCAGTTATCCAAGGCATAGATATCTAAAGTTAAGCAGAAAGTTTCTAAAGTTTCCTACTGAGAGGAAATGATTTATGCCAGGTTCAGTCCAGAGTCTGCTGAATCATAGAATCACAGAATGGTTTGGGTTGGAAGGGACCTAAAAGATCATCTAACTCCTACCTCCTACCATGGGCAGGGACAACCTTCCTCTCTTCCCTTTCCAAACCCACATCCATCTTGGGAGTGAAAAGAATAACCTTTGTTAGCTAAAAAGCACATGCATACCTAGGAGGATCGGCTATCTCAAGAACAGATGAACATTTAGTCCTGAAATTCCCTGTTGTATGCTGTTCATCCCTTTGTTGAAGTAGTTCAGGTTCCAAGAGAGTAAATCAAAGGTGTACTGATGTAGTGTGGGAAACTTATGTCTGTTAAGTTTTATGCTGCTTTATGCACAACAGCATATACATTATTTGTGCATAACTTTAGGCTAATGATTTCCACTCCATGGTCTTGAGGAATAGCTCAAATCACACACTCTTTCAAAACTTGGCTGGTGGATGCTTAAGAATGTCCAGGGTTACTTCCTTAGCCAAGCATGGATATATCTAAGTGGAAAATTAAGGCTATTTTGGTGAATAGTTGCTAAGCATAGGACATATGAGGAGGAGTGGATTGCGTGTAGAAAGAAATGTAAAGTAAATGAAGCAGGGCTGTTATGCTGATAGCTGGAACAACCTGATGCATCTGCATGTAATGGAGAAGTAAGCAAGAAATCTGAACCACCATGCAGATGTTTTTTCTTCCAAAGGGCTCTTTTACAGCAGGAAAAGCAATTGTGGGATGTTTAACTGCTGGCATAGGAGACAGAGTAGCAACCGAGAGCTTAAACACAGGCTCACAGTTCAGGTAGTGCAGATTTCTTGTAGTACAGCTTATACATGTATTGATGAGATTCAAGCTGACACAGAGAATTGCCAAGAGTATGCTGTAAAATATGGCATGTGGTAGGATCTCCTGCTAACAGCTCCAAGGTGTGCCTGAATATGAACACAAAGGAATTTGGCCACAATGCACTGTGATGGTCAAGGGTCTGCTTGGACATAGACATTTCTGGCCATCTTCTTGTACAGCTATTGTAGAAGTCGGAATGTGATCCGGCATTTCATGGTTCAATACACAGGGGCTTGAAATGTCTTGGTCTTCTGTGCCCTTGCTGTTTCTGTGTGCAGTGTGCAGCAGGGCACTTGTAAGAGCTTCAGTTTAAGTTATGAGAGCAGATCAAGTTCCCAAAGATAATTTTTGGAGCTGTGGATGCTGTGGGATTCTGTTGAAGAGAATATATACTGCCACATACCCCAGCGAAAACTAAGTTGCAAGAGAGTGCTGTCAGTTCATAGGCAGAGCACTTTCACATACAGGTTTACCAGTTCACGAGTTCTGTACTCTTTGTTCTCTTCATTTTGCTAAGGCTGACCTGCCTGGTTCTGCAAAGGATAAAAATTACTCAGGAGAGCAGTCGTATCTGCTGACTACTGATTCTTGTTTGTAGTAGCCATTCTGGCTATGTGCTGCCAGCCACAGGTTAAACGTCAGGGCTGGGGCTGCTGAAGAGAAAACTCATTCTGTTTCCAAAATGCTCACATTTTCTTTTGTAAATCTGTCACATAATCTCACAACATCTAACATATTATACTCTTACTTTTGCACCCTAAAAAGGCCACTGTACCTTTCCACTTACTTGGAACGGTGGAAAGTGTTTTCCTCGCACACACCTATACTATTTATTATTTATTTATTTATTTACTTATTTTGTGTGTGTGTGTTGGAGGAAGGGGAAGAGAAGTAAGCACAGGCAAATGTAAACTATGGTACACTTGCACAGACTTGACTTCCAAATTACTCTGTGACCTTGAAGCCTTCAGGTGACAAGTTTTTCCTTGTTTGCTCCTCTTTATTTTTTGGATAAATATTATCACTGGCTGCAACTCCTTTGACCTCCCACAGATGTCTTTAAATGAAATTGCTGATATACTTTGCACCAGGGACAAGAGAAACTGATGAAAAAATAAAGATACCAAACAAACGAAAAAAAAACAAAATTAAACACCAAAAAGGAAGACATGTCTGTGTAGACACAGTTAAGAAACTCTGGAATGGGGAATGCACGCTAAAAAAAAGGCAGTAGATTTCTAATTTCTCTCTTACTCCTCACCCCCACCCCCAAAACAACCTCTCTTATATAATCCAGGTTGCAAGGATGCTAGTAAGTAGCATAATACAAAAGCCTGCATAAGAAAAGCATATTTGTCCTCTGCTCCTGTTGACAGCTCTGCCCAACCCAAAGTCTTCCTAGTGCATTTCTCTGTGGACCTGTACTAGAAGCAGTATGGCCAGGAGAGCACTACAGGCTGCAATCTACAGATCACCATTGGCTACATTTTCTTTTTTTTTGTCGCAATAGAAATGAACATTGCCACATATCATCCAAAATTTTTACTTTTGTCTCTTATTTATTTTGACTTGATTTATGTTAATATTTTCTTCTATCCCTTTCTAGGCTGAAGAAAAGGGAGATTTGTCTAGGGATGAAGGTGTCTTCTTCCTCTACATAAAAGCTGCATTTTTTTAAACTTCTAGTATAGAGCTTGATATTCCCTTTACTTTGCAGATGAATGTCTTCTCGGCAGTGTAGTCTTTGAATTTCTTTTCTTTTATTAACATTCAACCCCAACCCCACCCTCTCTACCTCCCTCCCCAGGATATTAATCTTCATCAGGATGTCCTTGGTGCTGTGTCTCAGTCTCTTCTGCACACCAAAAAGTGGCTATGACAACATGGGCTGGATAATACTAGACTGTAGTAAAAAAGTTAGGTGCTGGAGTTGGTAGACATGGCCATGGCCTCCATCTTACTTTTACTTTATTTTACTTTTCTTTATTGTTTTATTTTTTTTTTGCAACCTTTTCTAGCAAGGACTTGCCTAAGTTTGTACTGGTTTTGAGAAAAGAAAATCTGGATTTCTATCAGTTTCTCCTATTTTGATTTTACACAGTAAAATTGTCAAGATAATGTGATAAATTATGGAGAACTTCTTAATTTATGCTCTGATCTGATACACCTAAGACTGAAAGGTTTTTAGTTCGCCATATTCCTTCATTGTAAAACAAAAGCACTATTGAAAAAAAGCAAACCACAAGGTCCACCCCCTGTCAATTTTTGTGATGTTCTCTAGCAGGGGGCTTTCAAATAGACTTTAGTCAAGGCTCCGGTGATTGAATACTGTACCACTCCCAAATTAGCTGATATAAAATCCCGTAGGTACATGGTAAGGGTTATTCCATGTATCCAAATTAAATTACCAGGAACCTCAAAGAAACAAAGTATTCCAGGACTAGGCCACCAGACAAATCCTGGGAGTGCAGGGAAAGCCATAATACATCTCAGGTGGCTCAACAGGGCAGATGAGTGCTCTGCTATGCCTTTCAAATAACATCACCTTTGCTTTTCAGAGCCAACATCCTCTACCAGGTCATGCTGCAAAGACAAGTCTTCCTGACGGGTTAAGTGCACTCACAGAGCAAATGTGTGTAATGTGTTTTGATACTTTGTCATGTAGGTTATGTCATTTCAAAGGGATACTGAGGTTGCCTGAGGGGGAGAAAAAAAAAAAAAAAAAAAAAAAAAAAAAGGAAGATTTCTGAGGGATAATCTTAGAGGGACTTACAAGGTAGTACAGGTTTAATACAGACTTCATGGACCTGTGGGACTCATGAGAAGTCATCTTCCTTGCAGGGATCTGACCTGTTCTCCCACACTAAATATATATATATATATTTTTTTTCTTTTTTCTTCCCCTTGTCACAGAGTCCAGACCACTCCTAAATGTCCTAAGTAGGGATTCCAGACATTTTTGGAAACATGGGTTTTCAAAGCTGCAGTGTCCAAGTCCCTGTGCATCAGTAGGATTCCTCAGCCAAAGGCCCTTGAGGTAGAAATTTCTTTCCCTTCACAATTCACTAGAGCATAAGTCTAACCTGCTTTTGGGCACAATATAAGACACAGACCCTGTGTAGGCTCTTGTCCTTCACAGAAGAGCACGGTAGGGAAAAAAATAAGGCAAACAAATGACACAGTTGATCCCTCATGCCCTTGTCTTTGGGACACAGGTCAGCAAGGAGGAACAAAACTTTAGTAATGGGCCAAGCTGGAGCACTTGTAAGTCTGAGAGCCCAGCTTGTTGATGGGAAACTTTTCTTTGCACATTTATCACAGGAAGGCAATGCAGACACTGCAGGACAAGTGCACAAGCACTCGCTTCATACTCCTCTGGCGGCATTCTGCAGGAAGATGTAGCAGGCGGTTGTCTCTGGCATCATTACCTCATTATGGATGTCAACTGTCTCTGAGATACAAGTGCAAAGATATTTTGTAGGAATAGGAAGAGATACAAACACAAGAGGGGAAGTACCCAGAGCAGGCACTCCTCACTGTATGCAATGATCTCTATCCATGGCATATATTTCAGTGGAGTGTAAATGAATGTATCTGGCTTAACTTTTGGATTATGAGAGTTTATTTATTTGTTTACATTTGATTTTGTGTTTCATGTTGTTAATGTACTTCCACTTCATTAGCAAATGCATAGTCCTTCAGAGGCTCTAATGTTATAGGATGAATGTTTTCCTTTGTACTTCTGGTCTGCTTTTGTAAGCTGCTGCTCCAGAAAACATGCCAGGTGTTCAGGAAGTCATGTACCTTTCTACTTCTGGCAAAGACTCTTACATATGCTAGAGCAGTGATATCTAAAGTAAGTATAATTTCTTTCTTAATCAGAAAGTTGTGATTAATATTTAAATACTGCCATCCCTCACAAGGACTGCAGACCTTAGACCCTCTGTGTTACAGCTATAAATTGCTTGTATTGATATCTTCTACATGCAAAACAAAATAAAATATTTCTAGTGAAAGTTCCTTATAATAAAGAAGTAGGACTTCCATCTCTTTCTGCTTTAAAATAAGGTTGAAAATATATTGCTTTCACATGTGCAAGACTTCTCCCAGATTTCTTTTGTACCTCTGGCAGCAGATGCTTTCCAGGCAGTGTCTCTCTCAGACCTTTGGTCATTATCCTCCAATGTCACCCAGCTAACTATCACCACAGGCTGGAAATCACTCATGAATCATGACTTCAGCAAGTCTCTAGGACCTCAGATCTCCTCTGACCTTAAGCACTCTCTTCAATGCCATTAAATAAATTAAATTTTTTAAATTACCTATATTAGCTTTAATTGTATAATTATAGAGTCAACGAGAAATAAATCTATAAAGGGGAAACTCTAATCTAAAAAAGGACTTGCCCTCACTTTGAAGTGGATGAACATGCCTGTGGAAATGATAGTGACTGTAGCCTCTGCAGCAAAGCCAGCTCATTTCAAGCTTTCCTCAACTGTTGTAACATAGTAGAAATAAAAACAGAATGTGTAGTTGAGGGCAGGCTTCCTCACATTATTCCAATATTTTACAGTTAGATCCAAGGGAAGACAGAAGCATTCTAGGTGTTCATTAGGATGGGGAGATAGGGAGAGTCTTCCCCCGAGATAGGCATATGCTGCAGGCAAAGGTCAGAGAAGGTGAACAACAAATAGGAAAATTTTAGAACTAATAAAAATCTCTTAAAATAGAATTGTTTTCAATGTGAACAGTGTAATTGGAAGTTTAATTTAACTTAATTAAATTTAATTACATTTAATTAGCTTAGCTTTAACTTAGTTTAACAGTGTCCTTTCATATACCCAACAGGTCTCACGTATCTCCATTTACCTGTAGGCGCTCCCGGTGCAATAAAAGCAGTGAGGAAGATAACACTATCCAGTTTCGTAGTGCCTTGACATTCGCTTTTAGGAGACTGAATGAAGGCTGAAGAGTAAACCTATCTCCTCGTGTAACAGGGCTCTAGGTGCAGGTGCATACTAGGGATCAATAGAGAAATCACACATAGGCAAAGGCAACTTGCAGTGAGGGAACAGGAGTCGAGTCCTTTGCCTTTGTAATTTCTCGCCTGCAGCACAAGGACATCTTGCGGGATGACAGAAGCTGTTGTTTCCCCTGTGCCTTTGGGCAGGCTGCAGAGCTGGAGAGCGAGTGGGTGGGAGTGCTGTGCTGTGTGAGAGCCGGCAGTGATACCTCAGTAGTTTCCAAACAGTATTTGTCTTCAGTTTTCTGCTATTACGCTGGGGACTTACAGCAGCTGCCCTCCATGTCTGAGTGGTTAATAAAGTTGATTTACACTGTTTATTTCTGTCAGGAGTCCATCAAGCATATTTTATTTTGCCTTTGGTAAGTCCAGATTTTTTACTCTGCGGTCTGCTTCTCCAGACTCATCGATTCCATAAAAAGAAAAACATCATTACAACTTGCAGCCAAAGTAGCCATTTGCAGAGGAAAGAAGTGTATTCAATATTAGCACCTACTTACAGTTAACTCTCTCTCTGTTGACATTACCCTTTCCACTTCCGTTGCTGAAATATATGTGGAGGGTGTATGTAATGTGTGACTCATGCTGATTACAGTGATTTTGACTTAAAAGTCAGTGTGAGGTGCCATAGTTTGGTTTTCCAGTCAGTTTAAATAAAAATTATGTGAGGGAGGTAAAAAGGTTTCCTTCCCTTACTCAGGAAGAGTTCTTTCACCTTCAGTTACAATTTCTCATGAAAGGTTTTCCTTTTTTCACTTAGCTCTCCTGCGGATTTTAGCTGATGATCCTCCTCAGTGCCCTCCTCCCACCTCTAGAAAGAATGGAAAAACATTCCCTGTGGAGAAAGAGAGGGATAAGAGTTACTTCTTGCACCTGCAAAGCTGGGAACCACAGTTGCCAAGACATCCTGTAGCAACGGTAAAGAAGAAACTCTGTTGTTTCCTCCACCCAGCAGCTCCTGGGAATGAGGATCACACTTTTATAAAGACAAACTGTCGTTGCATCAGATATACTGAAAAACAGATTGCAGGGAAGCTGGGCTATGAATTGATTCTCATTGATTAAATTCTCATCTTGTGCTGCTGGAATAGTGAGGAAGATCTGAAGAATCCTGTTGTGTGACAGGGCTATATAAATCCAAGGATTTATGTCAGTGCATAAGAGAGCACCTTGGACATATCCGGTTTTGTACTTTCTAATTGAATATAAAACTAGGGCTTGTTTACAGTGGAAACAGGAATTAATTAGGGATGAAAATCAGTGGTGGCTACCAGGCTGCCATCATACTTTCAGAAGTCTATGTGCTGGGTGATGTTTTTTTGCTAACAAGATTGTAAACAGAATAGGGAAAGTATTAAAAAAAAAAATTGCTTATGCTGGGGGCGGATAGGAGAGCTCATCTAAAGAATACTTTTTCACATGAATATATCTGGCAGCTCTCAGAATGATAATGCACAAACTAGGCTTCACTTGAGACCACTGGTCAAGCATCAAAAATAAAACATGCATCTCCAAGCCCTCAACAAAGAATGTTGCAAAGGTCTCCAGGTGAGAATTGGTGGAAGCCAGTGAGCCCATGCAACTCCTTAAAGCCCTGTCACCTCAGGGGCAGGACAAGATAGTGCTCAGTGCCAAAGGCAGAGTAACATTGTGCTTTCATGCAATTCTTCACATCACCTACAATATCCTTCCTCCTGGAAGTAGCTTTTTTCAAGCTTAGCATGGCTAAATCACAACTTTGTCCAGCACTGCCCTTGGGTTACACTGTATACTCACTACCCACCCTCAAATTGCACTGTTAAACTCTTGTGTTGGGATACCAAAAAACAACCTTGACCACATTCAAGTTGCTAATGGATGAATTATCTTACCATACTCATCAATATTACACAATTCTTCCCTGTTCTCCCTGTTCTAATTAATCTGTTATCTAGTTGTATACTTCCTGGACAGTGTATCCTGCTTTTGTACAGCATCTTGCACACTGGTGTTCCAGGCTGTTTTTTGGGGGTGCTCCCAGATGCCATGTTACTACAGGGATTAAATTTTGGCAACAGTGAATAGATTCAAATGAAAAATAACAGAAAGAATGAGAATGGTATTTGAGATACATTAAGGAGCAAATGGAATAGTTAACGTGGTGGAGTTGACTACAGTTTACCAGCTCTATATGATTTAGTTGTATTTTCAGCAAGCTAAAGGCACATTTGTCACAGTTGTTTCTGAGAATAGTTTACTACCTTCATTGGGAGTCAGAAAATACTGATATATCTATGAACACTGCTAAGGGTTTTTCAAAACAAAGACTGATTTTTTAATGGAAAAAAGATTTTATTCCATTTCACAAAGATTAAAACAACAACAACAACAAGCACAATACTTAAATATTTAACATTCTAAAAAGATACAGGATAAAGACAGCAATACTGTCATCTACTTCTCACATATTCAAAGGCCCCGTGGTTTACCTAGCTTCTAAAGAAAACATCAGTCTTGTATGAACCATTAATATTTTCTTATTTTGAAAAGGATGGACCTGGAAAAATTCCATTAACACTTTGTCTACACAATAACCATGAATCAATTACTGGCAGTCACAAAAACCACGAATATTTGCCATAGATTTCCTAATCTCTGTGTTGGGTGTTAGTGAAATCAGTGGTGTGAGTGAGGCAAAAAGTTGCTTTTGTTTTGGAAAAATTATTCTCTGCATTATTGTGTGTGTGTTTGTGTGTCAAAGAGCATACTGTATGCACATTCATTGATCTCTCATCAAAGACTGACTTACTGCAGTAAAGGATAGGATTATGTTTGCTGAGTGCCTGGAAGTACACTGAAAGAAGAAAATGTAGTTAGTACAGGAGACAGTTCACTTCAATGCAGTAATGGAATTACTTATACCTGTAGAATTTCGTGGTATTTTGCCATATTCTGTTATGTCCCAGGAAGTTACAAGCTATGATGCTAGCAAAATATTTACTTTATTTTTAATCCTCTGTAATCTCATTTAAAACCCTTATATTTCTAGTTTCAGAATGAAAATACTGAAGCGTTATTTTACCTTTCTAAAATTCGGTCTTCTTTCTGGCTACATACTGAGAAGCAGAACAGAGAACATGCAAGGTGGTTGAGTTTTTGGTTTGCAAAACTATTTGCAATCTTGCAATCTTGAAAAGGTTCAATGTGTAAGCTAAATTCACTTGAGGGCAGCTCCATCTTATGGGACTGGTTATTTAACTGATTACCAAAAGCCTACCTGGTGCTGTCAGCTTTTCAGGCTAGATTTTTTGAACACTAATTAACTTTTCTCAAATATGTCTTATAATGAACTAGACTATCAATAAATAAATAAATAAATAGATAAATAAAATATGGAAGACAAATGGATTCTTTTTTAAAAAATAAAATATTTCAAAAATATATGTATATTTGTTTTAATATAGAACTATGTCACAAGAACTGTGCTTTATGAGATGACTTAAATTCTAATTAAAAACCTTCCACACTTGATAACCCAAATATATCAGTTTGAACACCATTGCACTCCATTCCTCTTCAGTTGCCTCATTTTTCACCTGTTCCTTTGGCTTGGGCCTTCTTCCTATACTACATCCTAGTCAGTATATAACCTCCCAGAATGCCCATGATACTCTGCTTTCCTTTGCTGGGAAGAAAGCTCCTGCCACATCACATCCCATACAAGGATAAGCTTATAATTGGAAAATGACCATGAAACTCCTGTACAGCACAGCATAACTGTGTTGCTTTCAGTTGCACTAATTTGGGTCTCTTATCAAAATGTTACCTTTAATTTTTAGTTGGAATAGAAATGTTGACTGCTGTAACAAGTCAATATCTTTTGTTCAAGTGCCAGAAATGGATGCCTTGTCTTTTCAGTACTTTATTTCTAAAAAGAATATATTGATTATAGACAAGTCTGGATCAGCCTAATTTCTAGATCATATCTTTGATAGTATCCTTTATATAGTAGTACCGTATAAGAATTCTTATCACTTCTTTCATTTTTACACTTTCCTTTGTGATTTCTACTACTACAACCACACAGACAGTATTTCTAGGTCATTTTAAAACCACGTTATTCTTTTCCTTGGGGATACTTGCTATTCACATCAAAATCCCAAATGTGCCCATTTTCTTTTGCTCTTATTCCTATGTTCACACTTGTTTCATAAGACTTGACAGATACATTGCATCAAATTGCTACAAATGACATAGATGTGTATAGGATATGAAGGTACTGGAGGGAGAAAAAAAATGAGAGATTGAAGAAAAATTGTTGTGAATCCAGCAAGACATTGTAGGGTAGATGTGTTTGAAGCCAAAAGGGACTGGACTGGAAATGTTCAGGCCACTAGAGGAAGGACAGAAGTGAAGATCATGTTTTCGGCACAGTGGAGGTTTTATGAGCAGGAAAAGGATAGAGATAAAGGATTTCCATGGGCAAGCAACAGTTGACTGTGAAAGAGCAAAGTTGGAGGGCAGATCATTGTATGAATGGGTGGCTATGTGAGACATCCATAGGTGGAGAAGAAAGAGGGAGGATGAGACGGGATATTGAAGATAGTAAAAGAGATGGACAATGTACAAATATCAAAACTCCTCCAGGCTCACCAGCTTGATTTGCCCTTTTCACCTTTCCCAAACTACCCAGAACAGTTAGTTTCAAACCTGCCTGACAAAAAGATGATGGAAGATCTTTGGCAGAGAGGATGTTCTTTCTGGTCTGTAGCTGTGGCTGCAAATGGGTACCATTCAGCCAACCCAAAATTCAAATTAGTTTCCAAAGGTCACATTCTCACTTCAAAAGGGACAGGAGGTGCCTTCTGACATCATGTCCAGAGAAATGCTTATATAAAATTGTTTATCTAATGAATCTTTAGAGGAAGTAATGAAAAATCAAACTCGTGAATGATTTTGTGTATATTCATTTTGGAGTTCTCAATGGAAGAGAGCTTAAAAAGAGATAACATGGAAAAGAAATGTTTTTACTTACTTTCTCCTCACAATCCAGTTAGGAAGATTAGAAATCTTATGCTACATATCTATAATTTGAGTCATTTACAATCCCTATCCATTTAAGGAAATCCTGGCCAAAGTCTTTTCATAAAAGTGAATTGTCTCCTCCAAGAAAACAGTTTCTTGGAATTCAATTGTTCTGTGACCCTTTGTTGACAAAGGCACAGTATTCTGTCCATAGCTTGCATGACAGCATATGATACAAAAAAATAGCTTAACTGCAGAGTAAGTGGCTACTGTAGTTTTTGGCCCTGGGGAGAAACAAAACTCCCTACACCCAACTGAACAACCTCGTAATATGGTAGAAGATTTTTTACCTCTTCCCCCTTCTCCCCTCCCCCCGATTCCATCTGTTTTGTACTACTCCAGATATCTAGGCTATTTTTTCAGCAATATTTGATTTCTTTTCAAAGCACAGACCTGTTTGCAAATAGAAAAAGGGAGGAATGAAGTGCCCGTGTGCTAAGAGACTTAGTGGGATTATGCAGCTTAATATCAGCATGGTAAAGGCTCCAGGGCAGTAGTGTCAGGTGATTGCCCCTGTCTCTGCATAAGCTTTCTGGAAGAGAAGAAAGGGCATAAATTGCAAATGCACAGAACACAGTTTGATCACAGTGATAAGGGGCCTGTCAAAATCCTAAAACCCTCAGTCAAAAAATAAATGCAAGTTCAATTCCATTTTTCTGTATTGAGTCCTTGTTAGAGACCTCATTCAAGCATGATAAGTCACGCTATGTTGGGATAAATGTAGATGTTAGTGCTTCTCCACTTGCTACTATCTCTTATCATGGAAGCATTACAAATGCATCAAAGTCTTTTGGAGATGAACGTGGAGATAGACTTATGCATCATCATCACTGAACAAATACTGTACTGTTTGTTTATTGTACCCTTTGTACCCACAGCAGTAGTAATGGAGCTTCATACACGAGTATTTTATTTTTAAAGAGGGCAAGTGAGAGGACCATACATCTGGTGTCTAATCAACATTGTGTGGCAATGACCACTGGCCAACCTTCTGCAATGCAGGAAGGCAGGATGTGGGCCACATCAGTAGTGGCACATCCCTCCTATTCAAAGTGAAGGGGGAAAAAAAAATAGAGGTCCAGGGTGGACTAAACCAGGAAGCCAGGGATGAAGGGAGAAGTGTTTCTGAAGCTAACTAATCTTACTAATGTGCTTTGCTTTGCTGCGGCATTCTTGATGTCTTTGGTAGGAAAAATCCACAGCAGAGTTTTGTTCTGGCAGTATTTGTCTGTTTTATACAGTTATTATTTTTCTTAATCTTTATCTTTCAATCAATGTTTGATTTATGCTTTTACAGAAAAGACAGCAGTTAATCTATGTGGTCCACAAGCTACAAGAAAGAAATAAAGACGCTATTATGATTTATAGTACATAAATTGTCCAGATTACCTTCTGAGATACATTTGTTTTACTTCAGAAGAATAGACTTGTTGTTGTAAGCAGACATGAGGAGGGAAGCATCCTTGACTTAGGAAATTATTTTAGTTTAAATTATGAGGAGGAACTATAAATGCATAGAAAAATATCAAGCATAAAATCAAGTTGATGAAGACAGGTTGAAATAAGAATTTAACTTCAGAAGAAATGTTTGTGGCTAGATTTGATAACAACTGGGATATGAAGAAACCTGTTTTTGCTACAGTTCAAGAAAGTAGGCTACCTGATTCTCCCTGAAGCTGATATCTAAATATTTATGAAGATGTAGCCAAGACTCTGTGAAAATATAATACAGTAATGGAACTCATTTGGGTGGCTTTGGCAAAAAGATTGTTCATTAATGTTATTGATGTACACTGGAAGACATCTGATGTGAAGTTCATAATTGAAATGTTACAAACACTTTAGCATATGGATCCTTCACATTCACTTAATTGCCAGTTTAGTAATAATTTTATGTAATGAGGAATTATTAATAATACGTGAAATACTAAATTGACGTAAACACCAAAAAACATAATATGACATCCACTGTGCAAAGGATGTTATAATTCCAGGTGTCTTTGTTACATTTCCAGCAAGGAATATAACTGGTCAAATTCATCTTTCAAAACTATTGACTTTATAAAGTTTTAATAATTCTTTATATAATTGTGTTTAAAGGTAAAGCTATTAATCAGATGTTCTTATTCTTCATTCTTAATATCCCTTATTAGCATCCAGTTATGACTTAAAACTTGACACATGATCATTAACAAACTGCTTCACAGTTTTGTGGTACAAGTCCCACTGTGAAATAAATCTCTATATGCTGTTTCTTTGATTATGTAGGCAGATACCAACACTCTGCTTAGAGAGTTGAGAAAAGGGGACCAAATTTGTCTCTTTCAGAGCTTCAATTTAATCAGTCTGGAAGACTGTGGTATTGGGACAAGAGATCTTTTATCTCCAGCACACAAATAAAAAATCTTCCATAAGTTTGCAATTACTGAAAGTCAATAGCTTATTGTATGAGAAATGTACTCTTCGAGGACAAATGCCCACAACACAGTTATCACCCTTGTTTCTGCACAGAGCAGATTGAGAGGGCACGGAGAGTGTCAGGCACCTCCCCAGGTAGTCCTCGTCACGGCAGGATCAGCGCACTGATGTGGGGACCAGTCAAGTGTGCAAGGCCACTCATTCTCTGGGAGCCTTGTCTGGTCTATGACTTCATTTTCCTGAGTCATTATGCTGACACATCTCATGGGCAACATCTTCAGTTAGAGAAAAAAGCCAATATGAGCTTTTACTTACACTGGTATAAATCAAGAGAAACCCCCCTGAAGCCAATGACTTTCTATACAAAATCATAGTACCAAGAGGTAAAGTGAAGCTATTAATGAAGAGAAAAACAGAAAACAAAGTCTTCAATTCCATTTTAGTTCACTTCAGGTTTTAAGTGAGAAACACAGGATCTGAATTTCTCTAGTTCACCTTATCTGGGGGTTTGAGATGTTCTAGACATACACTTTGACATATAAAATATATTTTGTAGTACATGTCCACTTTAATAGTCCATGTACCTGAATGTACCCTGTACCTTATCCAGAGTTATTGCATATATTTTCATCTTTCCCTTTGATTTTTATAAAGCTAACATCAATGATGAATGCTTATTAAAATTGAAAGATCAATATATTTACTGGAAGAAGGAATTTTCTAAACATCATTTTAAGAAACATGTTGACAAGCAAAGAAATTTAACTTAGAAGCCAATTTTATTGCAGTTTTATGTGGACATTAAAAATTATTGAAGTTCATAATCCTTTGAGAAAAGATAAGAAGGTTCCAGGATTTACCCCAATTGGTGAGTCTTCACAGGAGAACAACAGTGTGCAGAAAGTTGCAGGACTGGAGTTTATTCATTATTTTGTGCATACCTAAACATATTTTAATCAAGTCTTACCATAACATATGAGTTTTAGTACTGCCATTACATTTTAAAACATAAAAAAAAAATGTGTTTCAAGTAGTTTTTTTTTTTTTTTTTTCTCCTTGGAGGAATTTATTTTGGAATTATAAGAGCTATATTCAACAGCAAATAGGAAACAGTCTTTAGAGAGATCGTGCATATATGTTTCATATGAGAGATAAAATGAATTATTTGTACCTCATACTATAACAAAGCAAAGAATTTTTCAGGTTATGTAAAATGTCTTTGCTCTTTAGGTAATATAATTTCAATGCTAGTAGATATGCTATGATTTGATGAATTACAATAATTACTATGTGCATTGTACTCTTCTCTTCTTGTTTTCACATTTGCAGATTTTTTTTCTGTGAGGCTCACTAATGGTTTGTGCTTTAACCAATTTAATATATCCCTTCTTATTGTATTTAGAAACATTTGTTTATATAAAGAAATTGCTGTTGAACTGGCAAAAATGATCTATTTTAATATTTCAACAATCAGCAAAATAGTACTGTAGAAAAACAAAGCATTATATATTCTGACAAATGTTACAATAGAGTATCTTATTTCTTGTAAAACATATTAAGCAACAGCAATCATTTTAGGCAAATGTTTATTTTATATTTGATCGCTAAGCAAGAGATAGTTTCATTCATCTTCATCTTTGCATTTTTAAGTCTGCATAATTTAGTTCACACTGGAGCACTAAGCAGAATGTTGATAATTTTTCTTTGTGCATGGTACTAAGTGAAAGACAAAGTAATGTTCTTTCTCTATTTTTTTTTTTCATTTTTTCTTTTTGCTGTGTATATAGCTGTAGAAGCATGACATGCAGGAGATGAGAAGCCCCTTGTCTTACCATCTGTATCAAAGGGAGCAGTAGGAGATGGCAATAAAATTTCTTCTCCCCTTGTGGAAGAGGACAGGAAGAATCATAAAGAGAATGAAAGAGTAAAAGGAAGTAGTTGATGAGCTGGAGAAGGGGAAATTCTGAAAATTCATATTCAGATGTGGTTTCATTTCCTGATACTCTAGGAATGCAATCAATATTACTTATTTTGTGAAGCTCTTCTCATTTCTAAGATCTCTGTTCTTAGCTGTAAGATTTGTGTTCTAATTAAAGTGAGGAGATGATACTCTTGCTTATATAAAATAGTTCCTTGAACTCTATGGAGTCCCACTGAAATAAAATGCCAACCCATAGTGAGTTGTGACACTGTGATCCAGCAAATTCCCTGCAGCCTTTTTTACCTTGAATAGAGTTCTATAGAATATCATAAGGAAGTACATGAAATAAAAAATATGCACAATAAAAAACATAATTAAAAGCTGCACATTTCACCTAGCTCATCAAGAAAAAATCTCTAAGATGACACACGTGGGAGAGTAGGCACATTTTTCAAAAAGTGTAACCTATAATAACTACATCAGGAAAATATAAACTAGCAAGAATTAGTGATTAGGGATCCTGTCCTGAGGGTATCAAGCAATCTCAAATTTTATTTAAGTCCATGGGAGCCCTAGGTGCTTGAACCTCTATGAAGCATGCCCTAGGTGACGTGGTAGGAATTTCATCTCATAACAAACCAGAAACACTGAATATTATCCTTACAGAAATGACTGTGACACTGGGAGGTTTTTTACATTAGAGCTGAGTGAACATTTTATTTGCTGAAAATTATTCCACAGATGTTACCTTTATTTCTCTTTGCAAACTGCCCACAAAGAGATAGTAACATTGTAAAATTCTCAGATGTACTTCTTATTCAAAATTAGTCACACACTTCTTCAGTGAATTTTCTCTTCAAAATCTGCTTTTGGTGAATATTTGAGCTTGCATTCACTTTTTCATGAGTTATTCATACTAATAAAGCTTGAGCACTCAAATGTTCCTGGAAAGCAAACGTGAAAGCATTGCAAACATGGTCTAATTGAAATCCACTTTCCACTTTGAGCAAATATTCGCGGAACATTTTTCCTGCTATTCGCTTCGTTTTAGTTGACATTATGGGCTAAAATCTCACTGATGTGCACTAAAGAGAGACGTCACAGCAGAACCCTCTTCAATAATGCAGGTGCAATATTCCTGGAACAGGCAGGTCTCTTGAAACAAGCATAGAATGATTTAACCTGCTCTGTCCTTTTATTTTGTTCAGAGGGCAGCCTTTAAAACAGGCTGTTCAATGGCTAAGCGAACTCTGAGTGTTTCAGCTACACATCAAAATATAAGAGCCCATGCTGTACCTTGCTGCAGGCTCCCCTTCAGAGCTAATCAATAAGGTTATTCATCTAGCTTCTTTCATAATTACCAGTGATCAGCTTATTGCTGGTGTAAGATAGACTTTTTCAGAACATATATTTGTTGCTGACATGTGAGGTCACCATACAAGCAGTGACCAGTAGTGTAACTTCTTTTATGCTTATACTGTATATAGATAGATAGATGCAGCTACTGTCCCTGAATCATTTTGCTCTTTGGAAATAGGCAAAAAGTGGTCAATCTGAATCCACCCAACCTTCCTTTAGACATTCACCATAGACATTTTTTAGTGCATCTGGAATCACATCCTACGCAGGAAGATTCTCAGGTCCATGTGGCAACAGGAACCTCCTGAGGGCAATTCTGACCTTGGGTGGTCAGAATTACTTTCTGTAAGTGACCGTCTTTCCCTGTCAAGGAGAAGGAGGTCCTACAGTTACAAAAAGCTCAGTGGAAGTGCCTCAGAAAAGTGCCTGTGTTGGGAGGGACAAATCCAGACCCATTGTCTCCAGTGTCAGCTTTGTAAAAATCCAGTTCTGCAATCAAACTCTTCTAAAACAATCATCTTCCTTGCATTCTCATTGAGAAGCAGAAAAAGCTAGTGAGAATCCTTGTGTCATGGCAACAATTTCCTGCTATTTTGATTGCCTTTTAAGCTCATCTGCTCTTACTTATTCCTTCATTACAGGCTGAAAAAGATGGCAGATATTGCAGCTTCTTCAGAACCATCAGAAGAAGAAAACTTCAGAAAAGTTTATTACAAGTTGTACTTACTTCTCTCTACATGAAGGTGGAATTGATTATGTCACAAAGACTATTGACAGATCATTTTTTCCTTAAAACCAGCTTCAGCAGGTTTCTTCCACCTCCCGGTGAAAACCATGTTACCATTATTTTGCACATGGCTCCTCTGTTTCTCTGCCCAGTCACTTAGATGAGCGTCATTATGTCTCTCCATCTTGGTACTACATACAAAATCAACCCTCAAGACAGTATGAAATAAATAATAAGTATTTTTCCTATAATCCTTGAATAATAAGTACATAATTTACACATATTTGCATTCAAAAAAACCCACAACAAAACAAAACAAAACATTGTAATATACACTGTAATATTCATGCTTATTGTGTTACAAGTTTGTGGGTACCAAAATATTTTTATTGATACATTCATGCTGTCATCCCAACTGTATCTGTTGACTACATGCAGGTAATAAAAAATCTTCACTGGAATAATTCTTCCTTCAGCATGACATGTCTCATCTGAAGGAACCATCTTCAACAGGGCTTTGAGACATGAAATTGGCTCTATCTCAAGCTGTTTTTTTCTTTCTTTTTTTCTTTTTTTTTTTTTTTTTTTTTTTTTTTCCTTTTTCTTTCTGTTTCTAACTACTCAGTGCTTAAAAATAGTTTTATGCATACTAAACTGTGGTACGCAGCCATTTTCATATAGTTAAAATAAAGCACTACAACTTGGATTTTAGGTCCAATGGTCACACCATAAGAATACAATTCATTCACTAATTAAATGCCCACTCCCTCCATCACTAGCGCCTGCCAACTCCAAATTTATATTGCAAAGAACTTTCATTTTACATGATGCATAGAAAAGAAGAAGAAGGTGTGGGAGAGAGGGGAGAAGGAAGACCAAGGATATTAATATATAAGAAATATATTCCTTATATAGTTCAGGAGCACCTCAAACTACTACTAGGGCCATTAAAAAGAGAAAGGAAACTCCAAAGTTTATAATAATACACTAACTACATAAATAGTAGCTCTGAGTTTACCTATATGTTATGAATTGCTGGTTGACATGCTTTTGGTGCTATTCTGCTACTGCTGGTTTATTGCCCTATTGTATGGGGGCAGAAATGCATGTCATTGTTACATGGCTTATTGCTGAAGTGTTCATAAAGGTAGATTAGGCTGTGTTCTCGTTATGCTTGCTCCTCCCTTGCAGCAGAGCTACATAGTATTGTTCCTAGATATAAGTGTCAAAATTAATATGAGTATTTATTTTAATACCATATCACAATTTCCCTCCATCCCTGCTATCCCCACATACTCATACACTTAACCTTATTTAGTTATAATTTTTAGAGACTGTTTTTATATTTTTAATTGTTTGGTAGACTTAGAATGTGTAACAATGGATAACTGTGCAATACATTAAATACTTATGGGTATGTTGTGCCTTCTGTTATAATATAAAATCCATCTATTCTGGTTGATGGGTTTTAACCTCACACAGAATACTTTAAACTCCATTTGGACTTGTGCCTACAATCACCTTAGCAAAGTCTCTTAAGTAACTGCGCACAGCCTAATTAGTATGCATTATCAATTAACAAACTTAATAGCCGGCAGATTGATTAGATCCTCTGTTGCAGGGGCAGAGCTGAAGCGAAACAGAATGAAAAATCATTGCATGCATACACTGCTGCTTTGTTATTTTCTCAGATCCCCTCCTCCTCCTCCACATTCCTTTAATTAATGCATACATATGGTTCTGAATATCTTGTAAACTAGAGCTTGCTCTAACTCTTTAATAAAACTCACTCGTAGATGAGAGAGCCATAGTCCATGCCTTATTTATTTCTGGCTGGAAACATAACCATTTGTTTTCACCCAGGTCTTTCCCCTCGAAATGGTGCAAGTTTCAGAGATTTGCTGCTTATAAGCTGCTTGTTTTCACAGTAATGGCATTGATAGGGAAAAAATGTGTAAGTTGGAGCTGTGTGCATAACTTCAGATATCCCATATCTGAGACAGTTCAGGCATCACATGGATGGTGTATTAACACATACCACAAGGTGTATTCCACAATTATTGTTAAAAAAGGGAATAGCACAAAACATGATATGCCATTTTACATATTCTGTTCTATCGATGAGCTGGAAAATAAGAACACAGGAAAAAAATAACACAACTGTTATTTGGATAGCAGAGATCAGGCTAAAAAGTTCATGATAAATTTTAGATAAAATGCTGTTAGACAAGATTTGCATCTTTAAGCATAATTTGATTCAAACCCCTCAAATACTATGGAAAATAATGCTGAAGACAATCAGTTGCTGTCCTGTAGTGGTGGCAAAGCCTATTAACCTCTATACACTGGGCAAGGAAGTGATGTTTACTGCAGTGATGTAAGCACTAGCAGCAAGTAGTAGAGTTTAATAACTATTTAGCATTTATACAGCATTTACATATGTGAGTTACTGAAGAAACATTACCTAATTAATCCACACAACTGTCTAGTGAAGCAAATTCTGCAAAATATCCACAGTCACTGATACAGTTAAGTCTGACGAAGGTGTAAAATGATTTTCCCAAAAGCATAAAATATGCTGCTGTTAAGATCAAGCTTAGCACTCAGGACTCCCTCATTCCCACATCTGTGTCCCTTAACAAGGTTGTGCTGCAGCAAACTTCTACCTTTTTCATAACCACAGAATGAATCCCAGAACCACACAACCTCATGGCTGAGGTCGGAAGTGACCTCTGGATGTCATCTGGTCCAAGTCCTTGCTCAAGTGACATCAGTTCCTGAAAGAAAGGTAATGTAATCAAAAAGCCTTGGAGAATGACTGCTTCTCTGAGCAATTATATCTAGAGAAGGTGAAGTTTATAGTCTCATATTTACAAAAAGACACTGAAGGACTGAATGCCCTAGTTGAGAAATAGGCAACATGTAAGGGTGGTGTACCAAACTGTGATTTTCTTTCCCAAATGAGAGGCCAATCATGCTGATAGAAACTCAGTGAGTACTCTGACAGTACCTCAATAATAGAAAAGATGCAGTGCATCACTGGTTTGAGACCACCCTACTTGCAAAAAAAAAAAAAAAAAAAAAAAAAAGCAGGAACTCCTACATCCTGCTGAGTTCAGGACTTTCTCAGGGCCAGGAGACACTGACTTTCTCAAATGTTGGCACTTAATGTTCCTGCAGCTCCACTGTCATGCTGCAGACCATGCAAGGTCTTTCTATGTGTGTGTTTCACTCCAATGCCATAGGTTAACCTACACCACCAATTTTCACATTGTGAGTATATTCTCCTAAGAAGGCAGACCAAAAGAGGCATAAAACATGTGGAAGCCATCTCTGCTCTTCATTGCTTCTGCAGCCTATTACTATGCCTTAACGTCATCAGTGGGTGGCATTCTTGCCTATGACAGATGGGTTAGAACTAGGTGATCTTTGAGGTCCCTTCCAACCCGAACTGTTCTATGATTCTATGATTTTATGGTTTTATGATCACCTTTTTTTTTTTTTTTCCCTCATCCACAAAAAGAAAACACAAAGATACAGCAACCCTTATTACTCTGATGTGAAAACAAATCATAGAATTATAGAAACATTAAGGTTGGAAAAGACCTCCAAGATCATCTGGTCCAACCATCACCCTACGAACAATGTCACCCACTAAACCATGTCCAGAAGCACTATGTCCAACCTTTCCTTGAACACCCCCAGGGACAGTGACTCCACCACCTCCCTGGGCAACCCGTTCCAATGCCTGACTGCTTTTTCTGAGAAGAAATGTCTCCTCATTTCCAATCTGAACCTCCTTTGGCACAACTTGAGGCCATCCCCTCTAGTCCTATCACTAGTTATCTGCAAGAAGAGGCCGACCCCCACCTCTCCACACCTTCCTTTCAGGCAGTTGTAGAGAGCAATATGGTCTCCCCTGAGCACCCTCTTCTCCAGACTAAACTATGTAAACAGACTATGTAAATCAATATGATTTACATAAGAAATCAGGTAAAGTTATAGCCTCTCCTTCTCCCATCTCCTGATGATGTCACTTAGATATTATATACAGGATTACATACAGTCTTAAGTTGATCTACTCTATTCTCAAACTGAAGCAATTAAAACTTTTTCCATTGCCATGCAGATTTTTCCATGATTTCCATGGTTTTTTTTTCTTTTTTTCTTTTTTTTCCCCATTTACATCAACTAGCCTTCTTCTGCTGAAATGGAAGTAATTTGCAAATATATACATATATATATATATATATATTACTAGGCATTTTGATTTAAAGAATTACTAGAAAGGCAGAGATTCAGAAAACTCATTCAAAGGATTTTACATCATAAAGAAGCTTGTAAAGAAATCTAAAATAGAAGAAGAAACAATAATCTCAAATATCAAGGATATAACTTCCCCCTGAAAAAGGCTGCCTTCATTAAAAAAAAATTCTTTAAGTAATAAGAAGACTGAAATTCCTTTGAGTCTAGGTAAGGATGGAGCATTAATTAACTGCCAGAGAATGGTCTCTCAACACTGCGGTAAGAAATATGCCTCTAATTCTCATTATGTGACCCAAGAGAGGGGCATTAGGTCTGTAACCAGTGAAACTAAAATGTGAAAACTTTTTTTTTAATGATTGGGCTACTCAGAGAGCAAGAGGTGAATAATCACTTACTACCAAAGTATTCTCTTTCTCTAGATTAGCAGTAGCTCCATATAGCCCCTTCCTCCTCACCTAAACTTACTGTATTCCAAGACAGATCCCTTTATGCAGCATATGATTTTTGAAAAAGAGAACATTTAAAAATAAAACAAACTGGTTGAAACAGATAAGACACTGCAGCAATTTTTTAATACCTCTCTGGACATTGTTACAGTAGTTCTACACTTCTACATTTACAGCTGTTCTACTTCACTCACTGGTTGTTTCAATTACAGCTGTACTGTGCACACCATTTCAGTACACACCATTTACTCTCCATGAACAACCAGGTCCTTGAAAGACTTTCAGTTTAGATTGGAATTCCTTCTTCTTCAACTCAAGTCTTTCTCAAACAGTCCTAAAATAATTAATACCCAGAGAACTGTGTATACTTTAATGCATTCCCCCTTTGCCAGAAAATACCTTTGAAGTAATTAAGAAATATGTGTTATTTCTGTTGTCCTGGGCCACACTTAGCCCATTCATTATTTATCCCTTTATCAGGTACCTGAAAATTAGCACAGTATTTCAGTAGTTTCTGTGCCATGCTGGTAGTGCAGGTGTCCAAATCAATTTTGTACCTACTTCCTTTGACCCAAAATATATTTTGCATTAAGAAAACATAGCAATGAGCCAAAATATTTTTATGCTCTTTCTCCTTATAGTCCTTACAAAACTCTTGCAAGTGATATATCACTTCTTTGGAAAGATTTGGCCCTTTCCAGGGCTGGCTGTGCTAAATGTTCCTTATACTTGGTACCAACATGTACCATATCTTAGTTTTCTAGTTCAGGAAGAATTACTTTACCTATATGTAATGATATAATTGTTCATATTCATATTCCCAATAAAGGACAAGCTTATACTGAGTCATATCTTCTTGTATTTGTAGGGATTTATCATGAAAAAGAAGCTACTGGACATCCTTTAATATGGATATTACCAATCTTGACAGGATAAACAGCAACATGCTCTCACATACCTGAAAGCAGACACATAGCATATTGCAAAATGATTTATCTACATTTTGAGGACACTTTACTACATTTGTATTTGTTTATGTCCAATGTTTAAATATTGGATTACTCATCTGCCACAAACTTAATGATACAAGTATTTTAAGCCTAATTTTTCAAAGTGACTAGTAATTCTGGCTACTTAACATTTGGAAAGAGCCCAAATTTCAGAGTAGATGTTCAGCACTTTCTGAGAATTAGTCCATTTTATATACCAAATGAAATTACTCCTGCATTTTTTTTTTTTGTGGTGTATTTGTTCTACCCTTTATATCAGCAAATGTACCTTAAGGGGAAGAGTGGAAAAGGAAACCAATCTAGCAAAACTATGAACCCACAACATTACACAACTGGCTTGTAGATTATTCTGACTCCAGAAATTTTTGCTCAGAAACTTGTAAAATGTGTTTCACATTCTAGAAACAACCTGCAACCTCAGACAATCCAGTAAGACTTTCTGTATGAGATTATTTTTCTGTTCAGAGGGTACTATTGGCCAGCTGTAATGATGTTCAAGGAATAGCCCTGCAATTAGAGAAATGTCCACCTTCAAAACTGAAGAGACATTGTGGTCTGGTTTTCAATGCTGTGCTGGAATATAGCCATTTGAGAAAACAAACGAACAAAAACCAAAAAACCCAAAACCAAGTTATTACTTAACTCGCAGAAGTCCTGGGACTTGTGGATGTTAATCAACATCTGCTCCTGCTACCCTTTCAATGCCAACTCTCTGAGGAGCACAGAAAATCCAGCTAGCCAAGTGAGCAGGAGCAGCTCAGTGCCCAGTGCAAGAAGGGCCATCCTCTCCTGCCCTTCTCTGAGGCTACAAACAGTAAACCACCTGAAACCCCTTCCATAAAGGGCCCTCAGCACACATCACACAGCTGACTTTACGAACTTCTCAGATCCACAGGCTTCTCCTCCTGCTACAGCAACAGCAAGCAGTTTCACATAACCTCACCGATAGGATAAGAGCCTTATGGCGGTGATGGGTAAACTGTCAGAAGAACCCACATCTACAGGATTGCTCACAACTACCCAGCTCACTTTGGGCAGCCCATTTGTGGATCAGCTGCCTTTTTGCCCCCTGAGAGGAGGAGTCAGGGAGGAGTGCTGTGCAGGGACCATGGGTGTAGCAAGAGCCCAGGCTTACAAATTGTTATATGGGAATGGCCCTTCTGTAGGAAAGGGGGAAATACAGCAGACATGATAGGTTTTAATGGATTTATTGCTGCTGTTGAAGCACTGAAAAAGTCAGACTTGGAAAGAAACTTAATGCTGCGGCATATTTGATTCTAATGGGTCAGGAAAGTGTTGGACACTTATAAGCAGCTGTTCTACATTATTGCTTTTGCCTTGATTATGATGTGTAAAAAAAATTAGAAAATTATATCTTACAGTTTCCCAGTATATAACCCCTTATGTCAAAAGCATGTTCAGGCCATAAGATCATGACTAAAAAGGGTTGAATAAAGGTCTTCTCTGTAAATTTAATCTGCCTCCTTTATAGAACTATGTTATGATACACATATTAATTACATGATAACATACTTATTTTTACAGAAGGTCTCACTGAGTGTGCTGAATGCATGGTTGTTCATTATTTCTTTTATTTTAATCACTCAGCCTGTGACTTCTTGTATTATTTACTATAAACCACCCAAACCCAGCATTGAATACACTATTATTAATTTCCTACTGAGCTTTGCCTACAATCCTCATATAGAATTTTCTATGGAATTTACAAACACAGATTAACTTATCTTTACAAAGCCCCTGTGAGGTGAAGATGTGTGCTGATTTGCATGTTACAAACAGATGAACAGAAAGTGAGGATCATACGCATAACCCCCCTGGCCATATGAGAGGAGACAACCTCTGTCTCAGGATATAAGGCAGTGAACATCGCTGAGACCAGAGTCATGGTCCTCATCCTTATTTCTTCTTCTTCTGTGATGCTGGGAAGAGATTAATTGGAGCCAGACAACAACCTCATTCCTTTCCTTTGCCTTGTATGAGGTAGGGCCCCGTGGACAAAAGTATTAAGTAGCAAAGCAGTCATAAAAAGTGAAACAAATTCACACTGGAGAGGCAGCTTTCTTCAGATGTTTTTAGAATATTTTGTGTGCTCAATTTTATAAGAACGGTAAAGTAATATTTATTTCATAATCTGTTTTGTTCCACTAGATCTAACAGCAGCCTTTGCTAGCAGAGTTTTATTGCTGTAACCTTTTTTCTTCTTTCCCCTGACAGATTCCACTCTTTTGTTATTTCCGTCCTGCTTAGCACAAGTTCTCTTTGCTTTCTTTCAACACAGGTAAATAGGAGCACACTTCTGAGTGGTGAATAATTCCCTGTTAGAGAATTTGTACCCAGTATTTGTAGAAGAAACAGGAAATCACATCATCTATGACCTCTTGACAGACGAACTGCTTTGGAAATTATTGAGTTATTCTGACCATAACCTAAATGCACTGACTTTTTCCATAAGGAACTAGGAAATGCCACCCATTTAATTTTTTTTAATATAGAGGCACAATCAATATTCTTCTCTTTCTTTCTGTGGAGGACCCTTTATTCATGATTCCAAGCCTAGCTAAATAATAGGTAGGCCAATGATTTATTTTTAATATGAAAATCTTCTTATCTATCGAATACTTTAGCCCCACAAATGTCAAGTCATTTATTCAATTGTTAAGGTGACTGCTCATTTTCCATATTTTCAATGGAATTATTTCCACTTCAGTGCTAAAATATACTAAGCTTGAAGTAAATCAATTCCCTCCTTGTGCTAAAAATTAGCATAGCACAAACTAATCAATGCTATCAAACACTAGTGCAAAAGCTGTGACAATACCCGTATCAGTAAGGAAGTAAATTGCTTATTATGCCAAACTGGGAAAAAAGCCTCATCAGTCACAAACCATCTTATTCACAAAAATATGGTCTTCTATTGTTTTTTTAGAAGTGGACAGGCTTGTTCTGCATGCTATTCAAAACATATCTACTGTAATAATACAGGCCCCAGACATCACCCTGTAAATTTCTACATGGCAGCACGTTCCCCATGCACAAGCAAATGTCAATGCTTGGAAGTATTTATCGAGCAAACATTACAGGGACACAGGGTAGGCTACAGTGCCCGTTCTCCACCACCCACCAGCCTTCACTTGGTGGGTGCTAGCTAGCACTCAGGCAGAGGTGTTTGTAGGGGGGAGATGGCTTTGCAGGCTGGGCAGAAACAGGAGAACAGGCTCTAGGTGTCACCTCTGTTGTCTCCAACATCCCCTGTGACTAAGTACAGCAGCTTTGTGCCTCTGTTCCTTCAGCTGCAAGTGGGGGTAAATAAGTCCCTGCTGACTAGTGGTGTTGTGGAGACAATCTTACTAATATCTGTAAAGCACTCGGACACTCGGATACATGAGTGTAGGGGTATAATAGAAAACCTGTATAATAGTTCATTAAGGCTGGGCTGCTTCCATGCTTGTCTAACAAGGCAGTCGGCAAGGATGGCAATTAGTGCCAGTGACTGGACCAAGACCACCAACTAGTTTCCTCTGGGCCCCCAAGCAGCCATCTGATGATAATAATTTTGGGTCTTTACCAGGCAGGGATGGACATGAACTGATGAGGTAGAAGGGAAAGGTTCTATGTTCCATTACTAATATCCTGAGCCATCCAGTCCTACTATAAAAATTCACTTTTATTAAAAGGTTATTTCTGTCACTTGCTATAGTATCGCTATCATTCTCTCATTCTCTGGGAAAGGAATGATGAAATATCATTTTAAATGTTATAAATGCAATATTTAAACAGCTTTTTTTTTTTTTTTTTTTTTCCCTCAGAAAAAGTGCTTTGAAAAGATACCTCCCCCAGTAAGTGTTAGCTCTTAACAGGGGCCAAGATTTTTAATCTCACAATTCCTCGTTCTTTGTAGGAAGAAGAGAAAAAACAGATCTGCAGTATTCTCCATGAGGTTAAAGGTTACATTTCTTGTGGTCTGAAGGGACACTTCTTTATTTATCCTTAATAAATTGTCACATACAAACAGAAGTTACTGAAGTATGTGGATATTGATTTCCAGTAATATAGTGACATTGACATAAACTGATGTAATTTTAATAATAATATCTTACTTTCATAATAACACCTTTTGTTCCAGGAGGGAAACAAAATGTTTTGCAGGGATCACCTCATTCCTGGCTGTTGTGTGACAGCTTGAGTAAGACAACCCACTGTGGCGCATCTTAGCCATTTACAGTTAGAGGCAACTACCAATGCCCAGATGAAGCTGCAGACCAGAAGTAAATGTTAGAGTTTTTAAGACCCTGGAGCTGACACCCGTACACTTTAACCCAATCTTCTCAATGAATAACACCTCCTTCTCCCTGCGGAAGTGATGAATACAAGTTGCCAGGACTTGCCTTTACACAGTCTTCTGCAGAAAGGACTTCCCCTAACAACACACATGGATTTCCATTACATTGTGATTCTGCAGAAAATTGTATCATCAGCACCACTTGTGCAGCTGAGATTATCAGAGTAGTCCAGGGGATTGAAACACACAGCTTCCATTAAAATTAATTAGATTACTTTAAAAATTCTGTCAAAGTGCTTCCTGGAAGCAGACCCTCAAGTCACTGGCCCCGTCCAGTTCTCTGTACACCAGGAGACAGTATGTATTTCGGGGAAGAAGGGCTGGTGGAGTACAAAAAGGACAACCATAAAACAGATTGCAGCAAGTTTGGAGTTCTCTGCATGAGAAAGGACCTCCCTTTGTGACAAGCATAGTCTAAGCCACTGTGTCTTACAGTAATAGTGTATTAGATAGCATAATTACTCAATGTCTGACTTTGCTACATTTTGCATGCCATGGTATTGTTTTCCATTTATGCAGGATGTAAAGGTAACTGAATCTTTTGGGGGGTTCTGCTAAGAGGCACAGTAATAGTATAAAAATGAACTATATTATTTTAAAAGAAAATTTCTGATAAGAATTTTCTCAGGTCATCTACCACTACTGCTGAAGAAAGCCAAAGTTTTACAATTACAAATGTTGCTAAGTAGGACAGTAAAATCCTTGAGATGTGAATCTAATTTACTACAGTGCTCTAAGATATACTTAAATCACCACTGTAATGAATATGCTAATGTATGTTTTTTTAGATGAACTTAAACTGATGACTCTGATTGTGAAAGAATAAAATTGTTCTCTTCAGGAAAAAATGATAGCAGTACTAATTCAAGGGTCTAATACAAAAATATAAGTCTATAGATTCTTCCAATATAAATGTCTTTAGACATGATCTGCAAAGTGCAGCAGTTCCTGTAAGGCTTGGCACAGGCACCGGCAGGTTTGCTATTCACCTGACATGGAGCATGGTAAGAGCTCTGAGTATGTATATGTATATACATATAGGTAAGGAAAAGGTATTTATTCTAGTGTCCTAAGTATGAATACAAATGCTTCTGCATTCACAAATTTGACCCATAGCAAATTTCACTATTTTCAGTAATACTCGCATCTTATCAGACTACAGATGACTAGAAAACATATCAGTAAATAATTCTGGCTGGCACAAATTTCCTTTTTCTACCACAAAATAAAAACCAGTAATGATAATCCCATCTGCAGCAAGGTGAGCTTTTTTCTTTTTTTTTTTTTTTTTTTTTTTTTTTTTTTTTTTTCTCCGCAGCAGCATCCAAGGATGCACAAAACCTTTTACTTTTTTAATGCATGTGGCTAGGTAACAATAGCATCAGGGCTCTTAGTTCCTCAATGGGCCTTACTTATCCTGACCAGCCTCAGGACAAGAGCTCATCTGTGTTCAGCTAGGTGTTACACACATTTGCAGTATAGGAGAGGAAGCAGAATTTGATTAACCATTGGGTTTAACATAGGTAGCTCTCACTATCATCAGAGCAATTAACAGAATAAAGTGCAAAGGACCCTGGTGGTCTCAGAGAGAACAAGTGTGAAGTCGTAGAAGGGACTGTCTTGTCCTGCTCTCCATGCCATCTTTGTTCTATGTGTATGCAAAAGATACCCACTTACGGTGCGGTCTGGTGCCTATCACATATCCCAAACTCACTCCCAGGGGGAGATTATTAACGTTTATGTGATTATTTACATGACAGACAAAAGTAGAGTACAGGTAAGTATGACGGAAAGAGTTACAGAGTGAACATGCAGCTAATCAATGCATGTGAGCAGATCTGCCATGCTTATTCATAAATGTGTAAATGTTGTAAGTAATGAACACACAAAATGCGAACACACTCATTTATCTACTTATGAAGAATCAATTATTTTCTTATCATTTTCTCTACTCCAGCCCATACTGCAGAGGATCATTTTGTCTTACTTCACTGAAAATATAATAAATCTTCAATACATTACTAAACCTAACAAATTACTACAAATCTTGCAGTATTCTTTATTTTCTTATCTAAAAAGGGCATTTGCAAGACCAAAGCTCCAAAGTGACCTATCTCTTGCTTCTCAGTTCAAGTCCATTTCATTTTATAAATTCATTACTTCTTGCACATAAAATTACTTCCCTTGATATTCTTAAAATATACTTTTCGGATTTCTGTATACATACAAATATTTTCACAGAACTATACTAAACCTAAACCTCCTCCCTGTTAAGTTAGTTTTCTAATGTAGTTTATTACAAGTAGGATGGAAGTGCTTGTAGTGCTTCACGTAGTATTAGACTCAACCTCATCTGTTTTGACATGTATTTGAGGACTGGTTGTCCTGCAAATCTAAGTATAAATCTAAGCCAGATTGATGGAGCCTACTTTGGGCTGTTTCAGGAGGATTTTAAAACATGAATCCCCAGATTCACTAAAAAAAAAAAAAAAAAAAAAAAAAGAATCTGGTAAAATAAACTAATATGGTAATATTTCTTAATGAAGAGTTGTAATTTTAAATTAAGAATAAAGAAATAATAGTAATAATAGTAGTAATAATAATAATAGTAAGTAATAAAGAAAGTCATGTACCTAGACAAGATCGTGGCTATCCCTTTGGTATCTGTACATCTACCTATACAGATACTCTTATTACACAAGAAGATCTCTTTCCCTGTATTTTTTGTGTTGCAGGGCATTTTCTTTTATGATTTTGCATACAGTATGATTCCTGTTAGAATGACTCTGATAGAACTCAGTCAAAGAAATGGATTTCATAATTTGTTCTACAAATGATGGTTATCCAGATTTCTTCTACAATCATAAGCCAGCAGGTACACTACCTCTTTCTTCCATATACCTTTGAAAGTAAAAGCCCCAGAAGAAAGAAATTTCCAGTGGAGCTTGCAGAAGGATGCCTAGCACTGGGGCTGATCTCACAAACACCAGTATGTCACATATTACATGGCAACATTAAAAGTTATATTCAACAATATAACCAGGAGCAGTGTGTTTCAACCAGGAATAAGTCTTTCAGCTGGAATGGATTTTGGGCAGGCACTGACCCCAAGGCAGTTCATAAGATTGCATATGGATGTTTCTACACATGTGGATGTGTAATTAATTCAAACAAAGAGACTCTTGATTCTTGCTTAAGCAATAAAGTCAAATTAAGAAGTGGCAACTTCTCCTGACGCAAGTGGCTTGTTCCCACCTCTAATATCACAGTTTGCCATCCCAGTGATTGTGCCAATACAACTGTTTGCAGATAGCTGTGGGAATAGATACGAAAGAAAGGCTTCAAGGCCACAGCTGAGCACACAGTTGTAGTAACAATCCAAGAGAGAAAAACAAGTCCTAAAAGATTTCAGATGCATAAAACTACAATGGCTATTCAGGCAAACTGGGATCTGATCATAACATCTTTTATCTTGTTACAACAGTGGAAAAAATCAACAAAACACAAAATAATGAAGGGAGAAATAAGTAAATAAATTAATAAGTAAACTGTAACTGGTAATAAGTAATAAACTGAGAAATGTGGGTGAAAATTACCTGTTTAATTTGAGCACAAAGTGCTTTTTGTTTCTTGCCACTTTTTCCTTACAATCATTTATACAAACATAATTTCCAAGAGCTTCTCTTGGAACTGTCAGCTGCCCACCAGTTTAATCATTATCTCAGCTTTACAGTCATCCCATGACAATCACACAGGCACTTAAGAACAAATAGCATGCATCATATCACATAGTATCAAAGCAATGGTGTTTGTCTACTGAATCCAACTCTAGTTCTTGCACTGTGTTTTTTAAAATTGTGTCACCAAGAGACACTATGCATAATAATTTTGGCCAATAAATTGCCTAATTTCTAATGCAGGAATGATGAAGAAGAAAATGATGAATAATTCTCATGATAACAATGAAAGAAGTCCAAGAAGGTCTTTCATGAACAGAAGACAAGTCTAAACTTTTTAAATTGTCCCAATAAACCTTTCTAAATTTACTGGATCACTGCAAAAGAAATTTGTCTTTAAAGACTGTTACACCTCCCCTTTACAAGAATACAGAATAAATCAAGTCTCAGCTGATTCTCTCTCATGTGTCTGTTTGAGTAGGTATTCATACAAACATACATTCACTCTTACACAACTACTATGATTACAAACTCCCCGGGATTATCAATTTGTACAAAACTACAAAACTACTATACAGTGTACACACTGTATAATGCAGGATGAACCATTAATAGTCCTTTTGAACTCTATAGTATGCATACATGATTTCATGTTTCTATGGGATTTGTCCTAAATATGCAGAAACAGGTACTAAAATACAATACTTCACTATAATTGCCAACCACAAGAACTCCGCAATAAATTTATTTTACACATACTTTACCAGAGTTTTTCTATACACATGCAAATTGTGATTTGCCCTAGTGAATCTCAGTTTCCTGCCACACAATCTACATGTCAGACAATCCAGACACACAAACTCTCAAAGACTTTGGAAGCAGATGATACTTTCCTTCAGTCCATTGTCGATCTCTGCTCAGGTGGAGATATTGTCATCACTCTGGACTAAAATCAGTTTGCTAGTAGCTGCATTTATGTACATTGGTCTTTACACGTTTTGGTTAAAGCTTGGTTAAGCTTGCATGCTTTGCTTAAAGCTGCAAACATGGTGTAGCTTACTTTGTATCTAGGTGCAAAGTCTACTGAAGATCATGTCAAGTTGACCAAAAGATGGTGAATGGCTTCAGAAACAGCATATATTTTGCTTTATTCTACTTAACAGTTCTGTATTTCATGTCAATGAGTGGATGTTAAAGGTTTCTGTTTGTGCATATTATAATATGATCAAATTGTTGTATGTGTTTAATAGGCCATTGGAAATATTTTTTCTTTTTACTTGCTGGCAAGAATGTGGCAAATTCCATTTTTCTGTCAGCTTGCAGGAACAGAATTCTTTACTTGGTCGACCTGTTCATTTCCATTCAGTAACGTTGCTGTCAACTGTCATCTGCAGTATCTGAGCCTGCACTGGCTTCAGCCACTTTTAACATTACCTGTGCTAGAAATCACAGACTCAGCAATAAGGATGTCATCAGCATACTTGAGATTACAACATCTCCTTCTGCCAATGTTAATACCACTATGGTAACCATCAACAGCAATACACATTATTATTTCAGTATAAATATTGAACAGATGTGACAGCCTTGTCAAACTCCTTTCCTGGTGTCCAACCACTCCATTATATCTTTTGCTGTTTTGACTACTCTTCTCTGGCCATAAAAAGAAATGGCACCAGTTGACCTTTTGTGCAGGAAAGCACTTTTGCAGTTCTTATTACCAGTCCATATTTCTGTATAACATACTAAACTAATGCTTTTTAATACAGTTGCTAAAATATAACTGCAATATTATCACCTTTGTTGTTTCTGTAATAACTGTGTGATTAAAATCAATGCAGTTCATGCAGATTTTCAGCAGTGTAACCAAGATCAGGATGTAGCCCAACTACTACGAGTGCTCCTATTATAGCCAATAGCTTGCTGACTCTGCTTCGGCCTTCTTTTCCTAAGATGATCATCTTTCTTGAACAATAAATAGAAAGTGAGAATTGTGTCACAGTTCTTGTTTAACACTTTATGTACACTAACCTCATTGATCTTTGCCCTTAATTTTATGCCCTAAGAATATTCTTGCAACTTAGACAAAATTAAGATCACAAAGACTGGGAAAATAAATGTTATTTGTTGTTCTTTTTAAGAAGGTTTTGCAGTACCTCACCTAGGAAGATGGCTGGGGAGCCATAGATTAGAAGAGGGAGTTAACTAATCCCAAGGCCAGGTCAATAGGAGAATGAGAAATAGGAAGGAATGATCAAATGCCATTTTCCATCAATTTTCCTGCTAAAATGCTTACCAGTCAACAAACAAACAAACAAAAACACAACAAGGTTATTCAGCATCTAGTTGTATAGGCATTAGCCTTTAAACCAGAGCAACACAACTTAAAGAACCTAGGGAATGAACTGCTGAGTTCTGCTTCACTGTATAGGCATAGGTTTTTTCTTGAAGTGATGCACTTCAAGAAAAAATAGGTTTTTTCTTTATAGGCTGCACCGATGGGCTGAGGTCAACTGCATGAAGTTCAACAAGGCCAAGTGCCGGGTCCTGCACCTGGGGCGCAATAACCCCAAGCAGAGCTACAGGCTGGGAGAGGAATGGTTGGAGAGCTGCCAGGCAGAGAAGGACCTGGGAGTGATGGTGGATAGTCGGCTGAATATGAGCCAGCAGTGTGCTCAGGTGGCCAAGAAGGCCAACAGCATCCTGGCTTGTATCAGGAACAGTGTGACCAGCAGGGCTAGGGAGGTGATCGTCCCCCTGTACTCAGCTCTGGTGAGGCCACACCTCGAGTACTGTGTTCAGTTTTGGGCCCCTCACTACAAGAAGGACATGGAGGTGCTTGAGCGGGTGCAGAGAAGGGCGACGAAGCTGGTGAGGGGCCTGGAGAACAAGTCCTACGAGGAGCGGCTGAGGGAGCTGGGCTTGTTCAGCCTGGAGAAGAGGAGGCTCAGGGGCGACCTTATCGCTCTTTATAGGTACCTCAAGGGAGGCTGTAGCGAGGTGGGGGTTGGCCTGTTCTCCCACGTGCCTGGTGACAGGATGAGGGGGAATGGGCTTAAGTTGAGCCAGGGGAGTTTTAGGTTAGATGTTAGGAAGAACTTCTTCACTGAAAGGGTTGTGAGGCACTGGAACAGGCTGCCCAGGGAAGTGGTGGAGTCACCATCCCTGGAGGTCTTTAAAAGACGTTTAGATGTAGAGCTTAGGGAAATGGTTTAGTGGGGACTGTTAGCGTTAGGTCAGAGGTTGGACTCGATGACCTTGAGGTCTCTTCCAACCTAGAAAATTCTGTGATTCTGTGATTCTGTGAGAAGAAGAAACACAACTGCTGATTTTACTCTCTAAAATTTACTCAGTCCATTCTAGAAAAGGGAGTCTGACCATGTCCTAGATGTGAATGTCCCAAAGAAATTAGCATTTCAACCAATAATTCTGATTTCACTTGTTATTCTGAGTTGACATCTGTGGCTGGTGGAACTGCTACCTTATAAGAACAAGACAGATGTGCAAACCTGGGCAGACTTGGTGGCACCTGATCCTCGATGGGTAGGGAAAGATGAGAGCTGAATCCAAGGCCTATATAGATGTTCCATCTTGAGCTAAGAATTACACTTTGCTAAATCTAATATAAGTGTTTTATGTGGAAGAAGAGATAGGCAGACAGTATACCCTCACTATTGTTAAATCAATAATGTGGTGTGCTAACCAAATCAAGCTACATGTCTGCTTTTTTTATCTCTAGGTCTAATCAATAAAGAAAAGGTGAAGAGAAAAAGCAAAAACTGTTTGGAAGCACCTTTTAATCTCATTGATAATATTCTCTTTAATTTGGGTGGCATCAAACACTTAGAAGAAAAATCTGGAGATACTTTCTGGAAATCCTAAGACTCAACTTCTTCATGAAAAGTGTTTGACCTTTACACCTTTTCCTTTCCATCCATAAAAGAAAAGTGAAAGCCTTTGGGTTGATGAAAAAAGTTATATTTGTTTTGTTATTATTCTATTAATATGTACTTATGCAAGTATTTTGCGTATTTGAGTTCTGTTTCTTTAGAGAAAGCTCCAGGGAATCATTTTCTGGAAGTAGGGGAGACGTACAATAGCTCCAAGACTTGGTAAATCATCACATGATAATGCTTGACACAGAAGACAAAATCAAAACACAAGTTCTGAGAGTACTATGGCATCTGAGTAGTCATATTCTAGTGTCATCTGGATGTTACTGGAAAGAGAATGGGATCCTATTGCTCTTTTTAAAAGATAGGTATTTTTTATTGTTTTATTGTTTTGTTTGGCATTAGTTTCTTTATGTGACTCCTGTGAACTTTACAGAACTCACAGACTATATACCCTTTAATCTTAAATACATTCAGAAGGATAGTTATAAATATATACTTATAAAATGCCAGTGAAGGAATAAAGAAAAAAAAACTTAAATTTAAATGTGTGCAGCCAATTATTTTAGGAAAAAAATCTCATTACAGTCCAAGACAGGATAAAGATGGGGACTTTGAACACATATGACAGTTTCACTTTGGAAAAAACGTGTAAACATGCCACTTCAATTGTAGCTTTGTATAACTAAAGACACAGCAGGTATGATCAGGTTAATTTCTGCATTCGGACATTTCTTTGGCATAGTGCAACACAAGAGAGCAAGAGACTTTCATTATCTTCCAGCTCTGAGAGCAACAATAATAACCATCACTATGCTGCATGCTAGACTCCCTACAGGTCAAGAACCATACCGTGCTTCACAAAGACAAATTAATCAAGAAAGATACCCAAGCAGCAGGTATTTGGAAGTCATTTCAGTCCAGTCCTGATTTAAGCATCTTGCTGTTCCCTGTTCACTGTATTCTTACATGACCAGCTGTGACCAAGGACAGTGCATCTAACAAACTGCAGATCCTGGTTTGCTTTAAGCAAAAGTAGTTTCTCTGAAGCTAAAGGGACTCCTCTCATCCTCAGAAGGTATACAACAGGTGTTCTCAGCAACATGTTCTTTGAGGACCAGTTAACAAGTTGGACAACAGGCTGGGGATCACATTAAGGAGCTCACTTACTGTATAACATGTTCAAAAGATGTCAGATGAAGAAAGATCCCCTTGTGGGTCACGTCCAAAACATTTCTAGGTTACAGGTGGCTATGGGTTGCACTCTTGGAGACCTTGATGTATCAGGAACTACACCACTTAGCTGTTGACAGAATAATCATATATTGCAATGAAAAAAAGGTTGATCTGTATGCATCATTTAATCTAATTCAAACTTGAATGGGTTGAACCTAGTGTAGATGCAGATTTTGTGAATCTTTAAGGCTAGTATTTTAGGTTCAAAAAGACAATCTGTGGTCTTTTAGATTTTTAATTCCTGATACTTAAAACTATGATTCCCCATTGCACCAAGAGATATTAAACATAGAGAAAGAAAAACACCTTACTCTCCAGCCCAGAGGAAGCCTATACAATTCATCAAGCTTAAGGGATAAAGCCATTGTTGTATTTAAATAAGTAAAACTCTCAGTTGTTTGCCGTACTGTCCAGGATTTCACCATCTGCAAATGAGCCCTTTGATACCCCAGGTAGTACCATCTAAGACAAGTTTTATAGGGTATATATCACCTTCAGATTTTCACTACAGCTTATATCTATACATTTTTCTTATTTTCCCTCTGAATTTTTTCCTCCAATTCCTACTTTATCCTTTTCTCTCCTTACCTGTCTATTACCTCTCTCCACCTCCCTACCCCCTCACCCCCACTTACTTTAGGTTTCTTTCCACTTTCCCTGCTACTCCTTTTACAGCAATCTCCAATGCAGAATGCAGATCTGTAAAATTTACATTTCAGTTAAACTTTCAATCTCTCAGCATCAGAATGGGTTTGTACAGAAAGAATGCCACTATGCCATCCCTTTTGCAGATAGCACTTAAAATGGTGACATCAGGACCAACAAGATAATTCTCCCCAGAGCAACGTGTTCAGGAGATTATAAAGCTTATGTTTGGTTCCTGCTATCTTTTTATTTTTGTTCTCTATAAATAAAATATGAGAGGAACTTCCTTAATTTTCACATCAGTGTTTGCAGCTCAGGACTCCATTAATGCACCCCTCTCCCTGCTGCTGTTCTGTGCCCTAGTTTGCAGTCAGTTCATTCTGCACTGATGTATATTTCATTGCCCAAGGCTTAATTTTGATTTATTGTCCATCCATAAATTAGAAAAATATGCTCTGGAATTCCATCCCGCTGAAAAGCTGTGCCTGATGTCAGGGGACTGGGTGATATTTAAGATGTCAGAAATACATATTGGATTAGTGTGCTTTGTTTCCCCACAACAGCAGGTGTTTAATCATAGCTGATGGCTGAAGTTAAATGCATTAGGACAGGATCAGCCAAGAAGATGGAGTTTTTCTAAACCATACAAACTCCAGATAAATAACTCAAAACTAATTGTGTGTCCACATCTTAGATACATTTTTATTTTCTTTAATACATTAAACAATGAAAATAGCCCCTGGCACTTAACTGCCCATTTAAGATGTGTACAGATCTTTGATGCTAATGAGTGAGTGGCTTTTGCATAGTATTACACTGTCTCTTCTTGGCTCTTTGATGGCTCAAGATATTTTCAAATACAACTAAGAAAAAAACAAAGAGGGGTAAAGCATTTACAGAGATGGTACATTGCTTTTTGAGGTTAGGGGTTATTCCCACAGAAAAATCAAAGATGTGAATGTAAAAATAAAATGAAATAATTTTTTTGTTTTGTTTTACTATAACAGGACCCTAAATAACACCGAACATATTCTGCATCTAAGGGCTGTTCTGAATTTTCTTTTTCCAATGCTGATTTTTGTTTGTTGCAGTTAAGCTTGCTGCTCCGTTTATGTTAATGAGAAGTCTCTGTGTATAGAAAAATGATCAGGCCTGGTCTTGAGCAATTTAGCTGGAGGCCGAAGAGAAGACGCTTAGGAGAGCAAACATTTTCAAGGTCAACCGGTGAACTGTAACAAGCCAGTGAGATTCATGGCGAGAATTGTATATTTTGACACAACAGCGATTTGATTAAAAGAGAAAGTAATGGGTTTAAACAGTCGCTATGAGGATGTAGCCAGACTTTGTTAGCTTTTCGCAAATTACTTAACAGAGCAGTGATGGAACTGGAAATAGGGCTGTTTTGTGTAAGGTAAAGAAAACAGGGTTACATTCGAAACAGTAGTAATAGAAGATGCTAATGTTTGGTGTTAAACATACTTTACTTCATTCACCTTGCAACAATTCCTTTGGGATTCTAGCACATTATAAATATTATGGACAACTACAGTAAAGTTGGCAGGTTTTAAGTTTTCTGATATTCTAAACAGGGATGCATTTATAAAACCTCAGACTGCCAATGAATAAATAATACTCCAAACATATAGGACCCTTCTCACAGAATTATCAAAGGCTTCCTAAAGGTGATCAGTGGGAGCTACTATTCACTTCATATCCTGTACAGAGAAACTGAGGCAGAGATGCAAACAGATTGCTTTGGCTTGTGCAAACTGAGTTTGTCAGAATGAATACTATGGTGCAAGGCCTCATTTCCCAGTCCGCAGATTTTTGGCCTGATTATCTACAATTTAAGCATGATCTTTTAGTCTGAGACCTAATTGCTGAAACTAAAAGCTAGCCACATCCTTCAAACTTGTTGTATTTGTATCCCAGCTAACAAGAGAAGACAATGACCCCCCAAGAGAATGATTTATTACAATGATACTCTGCCACACTTGCCTTCCTGTTTCAAAGACATTTTTAACAGAATTTTGAAATCATGCTCTGAATTTAACACTTTTTCTTAAAGTGAACTTTGGCTTGGGAGGTATGAGCACTTGACCCAGAATAGGCTTCCTTCCACTAGGAGACACCACCCTGCCTCCAAGCAGAGCCTGAACCTCATGCAGAGCAGTAAAATTTTCTTTGAAAACAGTACTTTGAGTATTTCATCAGAATGGATGTTTTGAAATTACAGCTGCAGTGATTGTCCATCAGCGATTTACACTCCAACAAAAAACTATCCATTCCTTTTCCTAGAAGGTCTGCATCTACTGTTGTTGGTGTTTCTTTGCACACACACAGGTTGTGTGATTGCATGAGAGCAGGTCTGTTTAAAATCAGTTCATTTGGGTTAAAAACAAACAAATAAACATACCACTAAAGAGGAAAAGAATACTCTGAATAATGAAAGACTTCTCTCTTATAACAGCAGAGTCTGAGTAGCTCCAAGATCTTCAGACACATACAGCCTGAAAGAGATGACCACAAAAGCAAGGAATTTAATTGAAAAGCAGGAAATGATTGAATGGGACTGCAAATAACAGAATCATTCTTTCTGTGACTGTGGTTTGTATTCCAGCAATCATTTGTTCAAGGAAATTTTGTTTTCTTGATTGGTGTTGCTTGAGCTCCCAGTCCCAAGCATGACATAAAGCTGTGAGGTGAAGTTTCTTGATCGGATTAAACACTTCTCAGGCCATGCTGCCATCTAAAAGAGGTAGCCCTGCCTCACTGAGAACCTTGCACCAGTGCTGGGACTACACAGAGTCCAATTGTTTCTCTAATCTGTTTGAAAGCCCATGTTTTTGACAGTCAGATGCGTCACTGAGTAGACCCAGCTCACCGTGAGCCTACATGACTGCTACCAGTTACCCTCAGGAGGTGGTGGGAACGTGACACTGGGACTGGGACAGAGGGCAGGTCTGAAGAGCAGCAAGCCAAGCACTGACCAGCTTTTCTATCATTACCTTTGGGTTTGTTTCTGATGCTAAAGCGTGGCTTCAAGGTTTGTTCTCTTTTGTTTTAATGCACAACAAGAAGATGAAGAAAACTTGTTAAAGATTAAGGTTTGGAAGGAAATCATCAAGTATTATGGCTTCAGTTTGCTCTAAAACTGTCTGTTTAGAGTTAGTGTGATGTTGTAGCTGCCCTCAGCTGGTAGGATTTGCTAATAAATCCCCTTTGTATTAAGGCTGAGGTTAAACTCAACTGTTTGCAAGGATTCTGTAGAGGGAGAAGATACTTTCTGTTTTGAGGAAAATATAAACATTAAATTCCCAGTCCTTCACCATTTATTCAGCCAAAATTTCCACTGAGTTGCTCCAGACAATTAAGAGTTTGAGGGTATGGCCCTAATTCAGATTTCCTGGGAGTATTAGGGAATGTAATTCATGAATTAGTGCAATACTAATTTTTAGTTTAAGGAACAGTAATTCTGATTGGAGACTGGGCGACAGAGGCTGGTGGGAAACCATGTTTAAAAATACATAAATATTAAATCACAGTTCACCTCTAGGGGGAAAAACAATATGGCCATCAACATCTTTTAAATAACTAGTTAGTTAAAAAAATTAAGAACAATAAAATTGAATACCAATAAGTTTTGCCTAAGGAAGATTCTAGACTATGCCACATGCAAAAGCAAACTACATCCACCTTTACCTTATCCACACATTTATCCTTTCCCAATTTAATACCAGCTTAAAACATCTTCCAGCTAATAAGTCCTTTAACCTCTACATCCCATTCTATTCTACCCCTCAGTATACATCAGGGTTTCTCTCAGTTGTCACCAATCTTGAAAAACATTTTTCAAAGTAATACTTTAGGTTGAATAGAATATTTATCAGGAGTTACAATTCCTGAGTTCTCAGGTTTTCCATGGACACCTTGTGTGACCTTGAATAAGTCACCACACTTCCATTTCCATCTTCGAACAAAGGGTATCATGCTTACTTATCTCTCATGGGTCTGGTGTGTCTTAATCAATCAATATTTTTCATGGCACTTGGAGATCCACAGATAATCAGAGATTCTACAACAATAAAACATAAGTATTGTACATAGCTCATGAGCTGTCTTTTTTCCAAGCGCCTTGTAACGCCAGTGAGACTAATGAATATATGTACAGAGTTTTAGCATACATTGAAAGGAAAGAACAACAACAACAACAACAAAAACAACAGTAAATAGAAACCAAACAAGAATCCGCTACATTTCTCCCGTTTGATTAATTAAGATGTCCTATGAATAAAATAGAAATTCTGACAAGCTCTGACTTCTAATTCCACCTGTGGAGTTACAACAGCAAAAGGGCAGTGGTTTATCATTTTGAAAAGGAAGCACAGAAAGTTTGGTGATGCTGGAAGTTTAATGCTAAACCTAAAGATGATTGACCAGTTGTTTTTTTGTTGGGAAGTCTGTCAATTAAATTCTCCCAATAGTAGTATCATAAAACATTTCTTTGGGAGGAATATACAAGGAGGGTCCCACACTGTTTGTGTGGTCAGACACTATGTGTTTCAATGAGATCTGTAATTAAATGATAAATGATATTGTGGTCTGCAATGTTTCCACTTGCCCTAGTAATAAATCACTGGGACATTGAAATGTCCTAGGGTTGGCTGCTACCAGGCCTGCTTCTCTTTTCATGTATGTTGCAGAACTTTGAACTATTAATTTTCTCATCTGCATCAGATACTTTACATTTCATATGCATGAAACAAGGGCAAAGTTTGATACACAGACTTACCCAGGCGCTATTTATCCTGTAAAATTGTGATTACACACTTTGTGCTGTAGGGTCAGCATGGGACAGAAGTCCTGGACAATTCAGAGAGAAAACAAAGAAAGTATTTCTGACTAGTCATATATCACTTCATATCATAATGCCACACTTAATTGTTACTGAAAATGCACCTCAAAAGGACAAATAATTATTTGAGTTTTTCTTTTTGGACTTCTACCCATCTGCAGACTGCAATAATAATCTTTGTTTCCAAAGTTAAAAAGGAATCTGGATTCCAGCTGAGCTGAGACAATGGAATTCAAATCTTTGTTCTAGCCCTAAGCAAAACCATGTTCTTTATAGCTAGCTGGGCAATCTCTCTATTTGGAATAACTGAATTTAATAACAATAACAATGATGATAATAAAGTCATATCTATTATTCCAGACTGAAGACAAAGAAATGACTGTAGATAATGAAAAGTAAGATACATATTTTTTCTCTATTGGTTTGAAAATTATAGTAATAATGAGCTGTTTAAATTATCAAAGGAAGCTCATCACTTTCTGGATATGCTTCCAGACACATTTGCAAGCTTCTAAATGTTTAGTAACTAATTGGTCTTTCATATTTCCTAGTGGCACACATGCTTCTTCAAATTTTATTCGAAGGTGTTCCTGCTGATACAGACATGACACTAAGATTAGGCAGTTCACAAATATGCACGTCACTGTTCCAAAATGCAAGTGCCTAAAAGGCACTCCTGTCAGAAAAGGAGATGAGGATAATCACATGCTCGAGGCTCCTCTTGCTGCAGCTCCTGTCACATTTCCAGTAGTACCAGCAAAAATATGGTATAGGACTCCCACTTTGATTTCCAGTAGAAAGACTTTGGTTTTGGTACACAAAATACAAGGTTCTGATCCTGGCACACAACCAAATCAATGGGACAGACTTGAATGACACCTGTTTGATGGTTAATCTTTTCTTTTCTTTTTTTTTTTTTTTTTTTTTTTTTTAATTTAAAAATATCATAAATAGTGCAAACTTCAATGGGTTATGATCTAATTTATTATTTAGTCTCTAACTCAATATTTATAGATACATCCATTTCGTTGGTCCCATATTTGGAAAGTACGGCCTTTGTTCCACCAAACTTCTGCTGACTATAGACACAGACTATCATAATCCCTGTGGCAGGTTAGTTGTTTGTCTTCAAATCATAAAAGTAGAAGAATGTATTTGGCCTGATAGATGCAAGTCTTACAGAATTTCAGTTGAAAACATTACATTTGCCTACCTTGAAAGTTTTATTAAAAGTCCAAAATGCAGACCAAATTTTTGGATGCCATAAGTATTCAAATTAAAATTAAAAAAAAAAAAATGTAGATTTTAATGGAAAACTTAAACCTGATCAAAATCAAGCTAAATTTTCCAAGGCCGACAGATGATTTTCCCAGATTAAAATTTGGCAAAATCTGATGGGTTATGGTTGCATTTTATTTTGACTTTGTTATTACTCTTTAGAACAGAGATTCAAACTACCTAAGGAAATGGAAATCCTTGCAAACAGAAATAGATAATAAATTAAAAGTGTAATGTTTCATGCACCTCTGGTTTTACTTAACAGAGCATAACAATTTCAAAGGAGTATTTATATTTATTCAACTGAAGATTACAGAGAAAACACTATTCTCCACTCCTCTACACTGTACACAAATCCAGTCTTTATTTCTAAGTTTTGCGAGGAGAATAGGAATGCTTTCTTTCAGAGTTAGGCAGCTCTAGAGTAATATGGGAATGCAGAAGTCAATGAGGAGCACAGAGTGAGTGAGTCACCTACAACTTTTCTTCTTAGAGGTTTTGTTAATCAAAACCAGAATGTCTGCATTGCACAAATGCAAACGTATGCCCCTCCCCCCCCCCCCCCCAATCTATTTTATCCATAAAACATATTAGAATCATTTGTTTTCACTTAGTATATGAACCTAATCAAAGGACCTTGGCTACTTATTTTAATTTCTGTAATTCCACTATAAGTGTGAAGAACTTCAAATACCAGCAACGGCAAAGGCATGGTCACAGTCTTCCATACAACAGAATTTCAGCATAGATCAGAGACAGCTGAAGGAGGATTTGGTGAAGACTGATAAAATCAGGTACGCTGTAGAACAGATGAATACAGAATAACTAGGGTCATGCAATTAGAAGACCAGGCACTAGGTTTAAACCGAAGTACCATTTCACACAGAACACACATAACCTGCCAACAAGCTGTTTGGGAGGCCCCAGTTATATATGTTTTTAAAAGGGGATTAGATACATTCATGTTGGATAGAGCTACCAAAAGCTAATAAATACAGTGCTCCAATACAACTCGGTTACTTAAAACTGATTGCCAAGAAGGAGAGAGACCACACTGCTTGCCTTTAATCTTTCCATAAGCAGGTGTATCTGGCCAATATTGATGAGTAAACTTACCAGACGACTCTACGTTCATAGAGTTTTCATATATTTTAGCTAATCTAATTTGGTGTATAAATCAGGAATATCTTTAATCTGCAAAGTTTACAGTCCTTAACCAAAATGATTATAACAGTTCATCAGTGCAAACTTTTGCAATATGACAAAAAGCCCCACAGAGTTGCTTTCACGGGACTGTGACCTAATACTCTCCACCAGATTAGAGAAGGGGAGCTGAGATGTCACAGCTGGGAATGCTTTTCTCCAGTTCTTCAGGTAAACACACTACAGGTGGTCACCCTGCCACTGCATATTATGCACAAAATTGCTGAACTGCAAAGGCAAAATAAGTCTGACCTGCATAACAGGACTTATTTTAGGGCTGCTTTCCTTGTAGCCCTTCCGGACCAACTGCAAACCTGACCTCCAGTGCTGTGAATGTTGTCTTCTTCCTGTTTACCTCAGGACTAGCTCCAAGGTCATCTGTACCTGCCATGCTCTGCTGACACTATGGGGGTGGTGAGGATTCCCAAAGCATGAATGCCTGGTCCTGGGAGCTTCTTTAACTCAGCAAATGATGTTGCACTACCAACCTGCATTATATAGCTCTTTGTGAAGAAAAAATAAAGCAGTGGTTGGAAGGACATCTGCAGAAGTCTGGTTAGAGAATGAGCAAGCCTGAATGTAATTGTACCTGAGGGAAATACTTGTTTCTATGTATAGTCCCGTTCTTGGCAAAATACTCTGTTGCTGCTCAGTGTTATCCTTCTCCTTCTATTGTTTTTAATTGTCATCACCAGAGCTGGGTACACACAGAATGGGGAAAGAACTCGACCTGTTAATGTGCCCCCTCCCCAGCCTGGACCCTGGATCTCTCTCTGGAGGTGAAGAGAAAGGTGACATGGGAATGGACCCTGCAAGTCAGGGGCAAAGTGAAGGGCCATGTGGCCACAGATCCCTGACTCAGTACTGCTGCTTTCTCCCAATTTATGTTTGTTTTTTTTTTTTTTTTTTTTAATCATTACTCAGTTCAGCCACATAAGGCAAATTGTGTTTAATGAATTAGCCTAATGGATTCCGCAAGTGGTTGGTGAGCGGGGTGCTTCCTCTAGTTAGGGAAAACATTTATATTCGCTCTCCCTTTGCTTTTCTTGATGATGAGGGTAAGCAGAGGGCATGGACCAGTGGGGAGCAGGGGGGAGACCGCCTGTCATGCCCAGGGCCAGGAGGCAGTGGAGGTTAGCCCAGAGGAGGAGCGGGGAGCCCAGGGCACTGGTGCCCTTTGTTTCCCTGCAGGCTCCCAGGCAGCCCGGGGCTGTAGTACCTACCTACCGCGGCTTCCTCGGCAGGCAGCTCCCTCCCCTTCCCAGTGCTACACATTAAACTCTTCCAGAGGGGCCTCTTTAACAGCTCCCCATGAAATAATAATTCATTATGTCACTAGTAGGGAAGAAAGGGAGTGTAAGTGTCTTGATGGGATTAGCGGAAACCCCCGCAGAGATGATTTAGGAGCCGTGATAATTCATTTAATAGGGGCCTGGGGTAAATTGCTAGACAGGGAAATGTAACTGAACCCGCTTAGAAAGGGCGCATTACAGGTCTGTATATGATAACTGGCTTCATTAGCAATATTTAAGAGATTTCATTTAAGAATGAGTCATAAAATGCAGAACTATTTCATCCACCTGGTTTGGTGGCCTTTAGCTTTACTCTGTCTGAATATTAAATTGGAAATGACACTACAGCAACACATTTTGGAAACTGTTCTTTTGGCTGTTATTTGTATGGTTGGTTTAGCTTCTCGTTTGTTAACCTTTTAAAATGAGTATCATTGAAAGTGGATAACAGTATGACCAGAACTGAGAGAGATTAGGAAGGCTCCAGTGGTGGAGAACAGACTGCTGCAAAACTTAGCAAAATCTCTCTACTGCTGTAAACACGTGGGTCCAGGAAGGGTCAGAAAATAGCAAACAATTTCCATGAAGGTTGGTATGCTAACCCCTTTCACATTGAAAAGAGGCCTGAATATATCTGGTTATGCAACAGCTTGGATGGGTGGAACAGCATGCGTGCATTTAGAAATAATCAGCTGGACTTCAGGAAGAGCACCATTCTGCACCACAGAGCTGAAGTTTGCCTCAGAAGCTATTATCAGGAAATGCTGGGTGTGTTTTTGGAACAGAAAATATATATGTGGTAGTTTTTTCACAATTAACAACATTTAAAAATTGGTAACCCTGCTCTTTTTAAGCATGATAAAAATATACATATATATATATATATATATATATATATATATTAACTCCAGTGGGGTTGTGGGTTATAAACTATGACAAAATTTGGTCTTGCATTTGTGTAGTTTCAATGTGTGTGTGGTGATGTTCAGTATTCATGGGAAAGGAATTATTTAGGGTAAGAGTCATTATAAACCATTTTATTAATCTTTGGTCTTGTGCTCTTATGCTTGTCGGGTAAAATTTCAGTAATATTTGTCACCAGTACTTATAAATTACAAATGTTAGCTTTTTAAACTCATTATTTAGAACATGAATTTAACTCTTTGACTCTCTTCCTGGATTCATTTTATGAGACAAGATGCACTTCAAGATTTGGGCAAATGCTTAACAAATACCAAAAAGTGGGTCATAAGCATATCAGCTTTTTCAATACTTTCAACACCTTTCCCATTTATTGCGTCTTCATTTTGCTTCTTCATTTTTTATCACTGAAAACAAAATAAATGCACTCATAAGAAAACACTGGCAAATAAATTATTAAAGCATTTCTGTCAAATGTGTGCTGCTTATTCTTCTGCTGAAATACCAAAGTGAAACAGTAATATTTTAACATCACTGTATAGGATTAGAGTAAGATTTGCTGATTATATTTTATCTGGGGATGTTGCCAGCTCAATTGTATGGTAATTCACTGTGCAAGCTACTATCATTGAAAAACAAATAATGGTATTCTCTTTTAGCCTCCCCCCCCCCCAAACTGTGGATACATTAATATATTTTTTAATCAAAAAAGACAAGTAGCTATACATAAAATGATGCTATTACACATTTAGGGTCATATAACTAAAAGATGAACCAGTTTTTCTCTAGATGACTAAAATTTAGCAAAATGTCCTGTGCTGTCTGTGTACCACATTAAGCTTGTTGTTATTACCTTTCTTTTTCCCCCCTAACTTTGAAATCCTAGAGAAAAGAGTCTGCATTTGATATAATATTGTAAAGCATCTTGAAATATGGCAAGCAGTATCTTTATCAAATATAGCTAAAGGTATTAATAACCACAGCTGTCAATTGTAGGAATAAGACAAGTGTTTTAATAAATCTTCACTAATACTCCATACAAATATAAAAGAATGACTAGCTTTCTCTCCAGCCCTTTCCCTAGTGACCGCTGCCTGTTACAACTTTGAATGATTCCCTCTAATGGAAGACAGCCAATACTGTCCATTATTCCAGATGGTCAGCTCTACTGCAAAGTTCTGCTAACGCTTCTCAGCATCTCGCCAGCATTTTTTTTTTCCTTTCCATGAAAATCCAGTCCAAGATCAGCCAGCTATTAGTTGGCAGATAAAATCCGCGCTATCTTACCTACTTGTTACAAAATCCGTTTTGGTATTCATGGTATAAAGTGTGCAGTGGTTTCCTGCGCTGCCCGTATTAAAGAAAGTCAAAACAGACCAACAGCTCTATAATAGCCAGTAAGTAATACATTAATCATTTGCTGCTGCACAGCTAAGAGGTGACAGGAAAAAATATAAGCAGACTTTGTGGGCACATTCTGAATGGGTTGTACCTGCACAATAATCCTGTTCATTACGGCAGTTTGCACTAAACACTAACAGGATTTGGTCCAGCGTCTTCCATATAGCAGACATTGCTTTTTCATGTACTGTGGGCATTTGACGTTCTATGTCCTGATTTCTGTAAAAAGCAATTCAAATCATGCAAATATTTCATGCTCTAATCAGCAGAAAGTAGATAAGTACTGGCCTGTGCATGCAATTTAGCAAAGTTCAACTAATTTTTCAGTTAGTAGATAATGGCTGGGTATTATAAAGTAATGCTCATCACTTCACACAAGCAGCATTTGCTTATTGCTGTTCTCTGTTAATACAAAGAGGCATTAGCAGACACTTGTAAATTTTCCTATGTACAGCTTACATAAAAACTAATGACAACAACAACAAATGACAACAACAGCTCCCCTTTAACTGTGCTGCACCTAGAATAAATATTGTAGGTGTCCTTGGAGACAAATATTTCAAGTGCTTAGATATCTTTCTGGTATGCATTCTAGCATCTTGTCATCCAGAAAGGCATGCTATGAAAAGTGGGCTTACACACTACTTACATGATTTTCTGTAATGGGAAGCTTACGATGCTGTATTTCTGGCTTGGAAATTAAAATGATTCGATTAATTCTGCAAACCCAGAATTTTGCTCTAGTAAAACAGACCGGTATATTTGACACTGAATGACATAAAATTGCTCCAGATTTGTACTCTTGCACAGGAATATGAACTGGGCTGATAATTGTGCATTTTACTACAATAATATCCATTGTTTAATTGACATATTTTACTTCATGCAATCAAATATTTCAAAATATGCAGGGAACATGCAGCTACAAGGCACTGGTATTTGATGTATGTATTTTTTTAATAAAATTGTTTTCAAGAGAAAACTAACTATACATTTGACCTTATGACTTTTTCAGTAATGATTATCCCTATAGCACTATCAGTACTTACAATAAAATCAAGTTTAACTTGTGTTTGAAACATACATTACAAATAGATGTATAGATGGACTAGATATTGAGAAAAGGAATAGTACAGATTATGAATATTAAGATTTATATTAATCTATAAGCCTATTAAAGTACAGTAAAACCTGTCCTTCAGACCACCTTTTTAAAGATATCACCTCCCTGATGGGACCACTAAATTTCGGGCCAAATTATTTTCCCATAAAGAACAATGAAAAGAAAATGATTATATTAAGACTACTTCTACTATGGTTTCTTTTCATTGTTCCGCCAAAAATGATTCCAAACAGTAAAATAACATTGATTTTGACCTTGTTAATGAACCTGAAGAACTTCAAGGCATACTTGACCATAGATTTCCCTTTAAACAGGAAAAAAACTGACATGTAGCCATCATAATTTCATCAACCTTGGCAGAAGATATGTAATTTCAATGGTATTTTGGATAGGCAGCTTGTCTTGATATTGTTAATGTTCCACAGGGACAGAAGCATGGGCTTTTTCTTCATATCAACACTCTTAAATGATCTTGTAATTTGTATAATATTGATTAAGTCTTCTGAGAGTTAGGAATATTTTAAAAGGCTGTGTTGTACAGATTTATACACTATTACAGGATTAATTTGATTTTTCCAAGATGTCCATCTTCCCTATGGTAGGAACTTTCCAGAGATGTCTCACCGGGACTTCTTAACTCCCTTTAGGAGGGCTACACCCAATAAGTGTAAAATGTGGGTGATCATAGTTTCTCTCCTATTAATATGAATGGTCTGAGAGACTACAAGTCCCAAAATGCATTTTTCCAAGTAGATTTGAGCTTTCTTCTGTTCAAACCATAGGTTACAAAAGGCACCTTGGCCTACAGGACACTATCAGCACTAGCCTCTGCCTTTTTTATTTTTATCTTGCAGTCCGTCTGCATACACAAAATCCAGCGTGTTTCCCATACTTTTTTTTTCTTTTTTCAGTACACTTTTGTTTGCGTTTGTATCAGTCAGTGTATTTACATCCTTACCTCATTACTTAACATGGAGAATCAGCATACTAACCAGTCCTGCCACTGGGAAGCTTATGTTGGCCTTTACAGATATTATACTAGTAGTGTGTTATGTCCTCGATGGATTTTTTAAGTTAGAGAAAAAACACAGTTAAAAACAAACAAGCAATCTCTTCCAAACCCATCATACAGTAGAATGGTTATTTTTTCTTCACATCCAACTTCAGTTTTCCTGGAACTGAAATAAGCATTTATAACGTTAAAATGGAAACCCAAATACTGATCATTAGAACAATTAGGCTGCTAGTTAAAGCATTGAATGTCTTCATTTGAAGCCTATCTTGTAAATGTATGCAGGGATTTGGTGATACACATAGATACAAATATTTAGGAAAGATCTCTCATTCATTTAGAGAAGTGCTAGAGTTTGCCTTCATAAGAATTTCTTAGGCTTTGCAGTACGGGAGCATATTCTTCTCCAGATAGATACTGGTCTCCTACCTAGATGGGAATGCATAAGTGAATTGTTTGAGACTTGTCACAGGGTATTTTGAAGATGGAAGAGACTGTATAATTCAGCTGTTTAAATTGAATAACCCGTTCATCTGAGCTGTAGGTTCTCAGCATGCACTATTCTAGCACCTTGTTCATTCAAAATTGTCTATTGTTGTCTATTGTCAGGGTGCTTTCTACACACCTGCTTTCTCCAGAAAGCTGGAGAGGGAGTTTTGGTCAGGGATTGTAGTGATAGAACAAGTGGGAATGGTTTTAAACTAAAAGAGGGAGATTTACATTGGATGTTAGGAGGAAATTATTTACTCAGAGGGTGGTGAGGGACAGGGACAGGTTGCCCAGAGAAGCTGTGGATGCCCCATCCCTGGAGGTATTCAAGGCCAGGCTGGACGGGGCTTTATTAAGTCAGAGAAAAAACACAGTTAAAAAAAAAAAACAAACAAACAACAAACAAACAAGCAACCTCTTCCAATCCCATCACACAGTAGAACAGTTATTTTTTCCCATCTGGTCTGGTGGGAGGTGTCCCTGTCCATGGCAGGGGGTTGAAATTAGATGGTCTTTAAGGTCCATTCTAACCCAAACTATTCTAGGGTTCTACACACCTTATTTTCCCTTTTCAACATGAGATTCAATAAAATTACTATTCCATTAGATGAGGCAAAATCTACCAGGTTGTCATTTATCTTTAATCCAACGCTTTCACTTGACTTGTAGTGCACTACCCAATTCACTAACTACTCATAGTGAATGTTAACAGTATTTTGTTTGTAACTTTGCATATGCATTGGTGGATCTGGGGACAGGAGCACTTCATGTCAGTGTTGTCACTGGACGCATCACACCACAAAATTACAGTCCAGAGCTGCAGTTCTAGGAGCAGCTGAGCCTATCAAATGGTTTGTTGGTTCCCAAATAGACAAATCTTCATTTTTTTTCCCTACTAGTCTTTTCTCCTCTCCCTGACTCTTTCTCTCACTCTTAACCACATCATCCCACTACCTGCCTCGCACAATCTCCTTTGCTCATGAGAACCTCCCTCCCTTTCTTTCAACTCATTCACCCAGCAGGAAAAAAATACAGAACCTTTTTTGCTGCATTGCTTTTCCACCAGGTTGGCAAGCTGATCAGGTCTCAGAGGAGCCCAAGAATGGCCAGAGTTAGTGTGCATGGTAAGTGTCAGAAATACCTTGCTGGGAGCAGAGGAGATGAGAAGGAGAAATGGATTGAGACCAGGACGTCCCCTTGCTGGTGGCTGTGGAGTGACTGGTTGATTGGCTCATCTAATCTCATCGAATGAGCCCAAAACGTCAGGGCACTTTAGAGGATGCAGTAATTGAATTGATAGATTTCTCACATTTCTTTAACGGATGTTCAACCTTACCAGTAAATTCTGCTTCGTTAACTCACATTATTAACCCATCTAACTGCAGTGGCATTGCTTTTGTTAGTAGAGACTGGTTGTGACTTACAGGTAACAGGCCAGCACTCAAAAAGCAAAAAAGAAGAACCTAAGAAAAACAAAGATTAACATAAAAGCTGATTCACTGAAATGAAACTCTGCAGTTTAGGTCTTCCAAGCTGAGATGCTAGTATATGCCACAGCACTTTGTTGTGTACAAATACAGAATAGGGCCAACCTTGTGTTCCTATTTCTGCTCACCTTGCCATAATGGGAGTTTTGGCAGAGTTATTTGGCAAACCTACAGTACACGATAGTTTTTTTTTTTGTTGTTGTTGTTTGTTTTTTTTTTTAGTGCTTTTTACACACCAGCACACCTTTTTATTTAAATGAGATTTACGTAAAATCTGTCATTATTTAAAACAACCCTCAACTCAGATTCGTCCAAATATATATATTAAAGTGATGTTTAAAATGTTTGTGTATGCATGTTAACACCCCTAGTATATTTGGGCTAAAAGGCAAACCATTATTTTCATTTTGTTTCATTACAAGTATTTGATGTGTGACTCAAATTCACGACTGGTTAATGAGCAAATGTTAGCATGGCACAGCTACGTCTGTTATAGAGCAATCAGTTTCTCAATGAGGGCTTGTTAAAGCTGGGGTTTTATTGTTTTGCCTTCTTCCACAGTTCAGTGAATTAAATGCAATTCATTGTTTTAACACTTTTTTTCTCACTCCTCCCAAAACTTCTTTGCACATCTGTACTGGGAGCTGTGAGCATTGTTTTATTATTATCATCTATACAGTGGTATAGACACACTTGGATGATTTATAAACAAACAAAATGAAAAGTCTGTGCCCAGAGGAGCCTACAATCTAGTGCCTTAATGCTGCAATTGCTATCACGTGGGTGGGATTGCTGTGTCCATGTGTTATCAACTTGAAAATTGTGGCTGAAAGCTTTAATTCTGCAGTCAGCTCTGCTAGTGAGGAATGGATTCAGGCCCCAGTCCTGCAGTCGGCTGCGCTGGCTGGGAGCCCAGTGCCTGCGCGGAGTCTGGCAGCAGGCTTCACCAGCAGACAGGGCTATGCAGTGAGGTCCCTCACTACTGTATTCAGTTTGTTACTACTGCAAATCAACATCCTTTTTATCCTTTAAAATTTTTTTCCTTTTTTTTTTTTTTTTTTTTTTTTTTCTGAAGAATGAATGTGCTGCAAGTTCTCACATCTTATTTGCTATTCAGATTTGAGGCAACATGTGGGTTTCTTTTAATTGACAATATACAGAGATCCTTGGTGCAATCTGACGTTACTCGTGTGCTTCACTGCAGTCCTTGTTCAGGCAAAATTCCTGCTCTCTCCAGTAGGCATTTTGCCCAAGTAAGGAAACAGGCCCCATTTTATAACACCCTGTGCTAGGGAGTCTTTTCCCATTCTATGGTGTTTCAAATGGGCTACAAATGGACATACCTGGTTCTATATAGTTGAAGGTATTAACTGGCAGATTTTATGTAATTAAAATGTTAAATATCAAATTACATACAGTTAAGTAAAACTACCCCTTGATTTATGAGTGTTTGCTGATATATTGAACAGTATGGCCATTTTTTTTGATATATATCTGTAATAATTATTTATTACAGGGTTGTATAGCTTTTTGAAACAGCAAAATGTAAAATGTATATTTAAAGCCTTTGGTCATCTATTGGGACCTATGTTAATTATGATTTGTGAATTATTTTCTGCATGAAATCACAATCTTTACAATAACAATATATAGATTATGAACTTCTCAGAAAGTCTAATGCCTGTGGGTGATATTTTGGTTGTTTAAGTACTGTCATTCTGGCAGAGCATTAATTTAGATTTTCATGCTCTAGTCAGCACCTTGGATGTCCTTAGAGTTTTACACTTGGATTAAAAATACATTGAATTCATCAAGCATATTGTTAGTAAAATGAACTTGGGACTTCCCTGTTGCAAACCCAGTTTTATGATTTTCTGACTCTAAATGAAATAAGAAGAAATCTGAAATGTTTTCAATTTTGCAGGATAAACCTTTTCTCCTGACCCTTGCACAGGTTTGAAACTCTGAAATAATCTGTGCGTAAATAGCTATTGGACTGTTTTCAATATTGAGAATTGATCCCATTTCTTCTCCAAATATGCCAATAGCAAGACCACTGCTTCCTGTAAATCATTAAGCAGAGTAGATCAAATATGCAGCTGGTTCAATCACAGAGATGGATAGTTGAAACATTTCTAAATGAATCTACAGAAAGCTCAAAGCTCACATAGCCAAGTGCTGTCACACACACACACACACAAATCCCAGATACAAGGCAGGAAAGATGAGGATGCAAGAGCAATAACGAGAATTGCACCAAAGTACATTATATTGTGGTACAAAAGGAATAAATCATATGTGTATGAAAATCATAAGCTTTAAGCTTTGGAGAGAGTTGTGCAATTGACAATCAAATGGAGCTTAAAAGAAATTACGAGGTTTTACACTAAAGTCTTGAAATAAAGAAAGTAATATTTTACAGCAAAAAATTGCAAATGTCAAGATTAAATCATAAGACTTTGCACCATTGAGCTACTAGCTAGCTCTATAGCTCCTTCAGTTCTTAACACAGGGAAAGACCAACTTTCATGGTCAATAAAACTTAAGAACTTTAGAAATACATTTAGAGACATAAATCATATATTTGTGACTTTTCCTCCTTAAATAGCTAATTATGGAAGAAAAATGATTGAATATGTGAACTCCTTGGCTGCTAACCTATTCTTGCATTTGTTTTTAGGCTCATTTTTAATCCCTTTTTCTTGTTCTAAGGAAATGGCACTAATTTCTCGGATTAAAAGACAGCGGCTGCTGTAAATGAAGAACATGTTTTGTTTTGTTTTCATTTGTTTTATTTTATTATTTATTTATGTATATATATTTTTTTCTGTCCTGTCTCCAAAGAATTCACCAGCTGTAATGTGATCCTGTGTAGAAATATCTTGGAGCAAACAAGCCAAACCAGAAGTGGAAATACCAGAGCTCAGATGCCCAAACTGCTTCCTCCGGTCCAAAGCTGGACAGGTGGCGACCCAGATTGAATCAGTTGTTGTGGGAATGATTTGATTCACAAACAGGGTTGTAAAATTTTATATGGAGATGCCAGTGAAAGTCACAAGATCATAGAGCAAAAGGCCTTTATCCACATAAATTACCTGAATGACTATGAAGCATAAAGGAAATAAATTGAACAATATTGCTCATGCTTAGTTTACAGACATATGGTATGTAGCCTCACGTGATGTACACGCTAATAACAGGCATATTTGTGAACCCCATGTAATAACGGGGATACATACCTCTTCTAACAAGTCAAAGAATGAAGTGGTTGCTCATTTGTTCAGAGGCATATGAATTCACACATGTGTTACACATTTTACTACATAAAACGATCTGAGGAAGCTCAGACACTTGTCCTTCTTTCCTCAGACAATATCAGACGATCTAATAAAATATATTACCTTCCCTTACAAGCCTTGCTTCTTTTATTACAGCCATAGTCACACACACATATACACACACACACTGGACAGCTTTACAATGAATTAATTTTTAGGAATCTGGGGGCATTCAAGATTTGGATTTCTGAATGGGGGATCCTCCACCAGTACCTGGCAGTACAACACACACAGCACACACAGACCGAACCAAGGACCAGGGTGGGCCCCGCGGCTGTGAAAATGAATGCATTTCTTTTTTTTTTTTTTTCCATAGCTAGCTTCACACCTGTACAATATGCAAATTCTTACAACAGAACACAGCAGTGCAAGAGAAATATTTTCAGCCCTGCCTACCAGGCTGATGCATTGATCTCAGCAGATTCTGAGATATAAACTTCAATTTGGCCCCCAGTCACTTAGTGGACACTGCCACCAGCAGCTCTGACACCGGGTTATTTGTTGTTGCTGTTTGCTGTCCCTGTTTGCACATTAATCCAGTGACAATTAGGTGTCAGCGAGCGTTGTTTCTGCTCGCTGATAGCCTTGGGCTCTGCGCTTGAAGCCCTAATCAGGAGTGTAAACTCTGCTATATTTCAATTTGGAGAAGCGCTCTTCCGCTAAGAGGCCCCTGGCACTGCGATAAATAAAACGCCTATTTACTCTATTGCCACACTTAGACATCTAATGCACTTACTACCAGCCCCCTAATCATGGCCCACAGTTAAATCCGCCTATAAATCACTCCATTCTCATCCTGCAGATTAGCGAGGCCATTTTCCCCAAACCCCACAATGAGCACTGTTTCCTTTTCTTGTTAGTCAAAAGCGAGATGATTTTTATTAGGTTAAAGACGAGCTCACAGATGGTAAATCGCGTGGAGGGAAATGAGATGGAGAGTCCCGCGGCTGTGGGGAGGGGGGCCCGGAGACCCCGGCAGTCCCTCCAGGCCCCCGCTGTGGCCGTGCATTGCCTCAACGTGCCGGGCCAGGCAATGCCCGCTGCACAAAATGGCACCAGCACACGGGTGCGATGAGCGTGCCCAGACTCAGCTGCTGGCAGCTTGATTGCTTGCTGCTGGGATGGGGCGAGGTCCCGAGGAGCACCCACGTGCCATCTGTGCAGCTGCACCAGGAGTGGCCCACATTTACCCCCTCAGCAGTGCTCCTCATGGTATGAGCACCAGCGCCGAGCGCCTCGTGCAAGTCTACCCACTGCACCTTAAAAACAGGGCTCTCCCCCAAACCTTCTTTACACCAACATGGTATAAACATGGAGTGCTAAGCTGTATACAGATGTTCTAGAAGAGCTGGGGACACAGTGTAACTGTGATGAGTAATATGACACATTTTGCATTTTTATTCTCAGTGTCTAGTAAGGAAGATTTTTTTTTTTAATTTTTTAAAATGGGTTCATTATTCTCAGTCATTCACCGAATAATTCCTTTGAACAATTCTCAGTCTTGTTTAGTTGAAGTTTGTTGCATGCACCCAATATTTTTAATCCTACCTGGGTTAATTCATTACATGGTCATGCATTTGTCTGCATGTCCTTGATGAAGCAGCACAGTACTGAGATATCCTGTTTCCTGTGCAATAACTTTAATAAATTCAAAATTTATTATTCATAAATACTCAAGCAACATTTGCTTAAAATTTTGGCACAAGTTTGTGCCAGCAGATCACTGTATTAGGACAGTCATGGAAAGCAAGCACAAAAGAGAAACACAGCCTGATCAGAAGCCTTTAAGCAATTCAAAGGAATCACTGGTGGATTTTTTTTTTTTTTTAATTTCCACGGCGTTAATCCACTGCCCTTGATACCTGGCAGAGTTGTGTCCCTTTTCTCGGCAGGGAAGCTTTGGCGTTACGGACGTAACAGCCAGCCAGAGGGATGTCAGGGGCTTGCATCACCCACAGAGCATGATTTACCTCACATGTGAACGCTCACCCGTATGGGACACGAAGGCAGAGGGGCAGCTGTCGTGCGGTGTCATGGGAGGCCCACAGCATTGTGGCCTCCACAAGCAACCCACCGCCACTGCGCTCCGGCTGCATCCCCACAGCCTCCGGGGTGAGCTGCAGCCCCTCTTCTCTGCCCCCTCTCCCTGCCCCTTCCTTCCCAGGCTCGAAATGGGGTGGATTGCAGTGAAGAGCTCCCTGTAATCTCTGTTTAACCATTTCCATATGACAACTGCTTTGGATCCCCGTAGCCCGATGAAAAGGCCAGAAGCCCTGGCTCTGCCGGGGGGGATCCCCAGGGAAAGATATGTAAACAAAGCCCGGCTCTGTAGCCTCTTGCACCTCACTCTCTTTTTCCATTCTTGCTTGGATCTCAGGTGGAATTAAAGGGATTAAAGCTGAGCGTAAATGAGGCGAGTGTGTAAAATGACTCCTTTCTGAACCAAACGGCATGTTTCGTGCTGAGGAAATGAGATGCCCATTTAAATCTCATCCATCCACCGCCTGTGGCCACCACCATGTACCTGCCTACTTAGCCCAAGGGTTAATTAATTGAGGCTTCAATGCACTATTGCAAGAGCATTATTGCATTTGATACTCTACATCTGTGATTTAAAACTCTTTCAGTCCCTTGTCAGCAAGGGAGGGTTTTAACTAGGAAATTAGCATTCAGATAAGGGTACGCTCTATTTGCTTCTGAAAGGAAGGAAATATTAAGGATGCTGGTGCACAAACCAAGCTGTAATATCCTGTCCCGTCCTAGAAAGGGCTCTTGGGCCCCGCTTCCCAAGGGGACACTCTGTACAAGGGGAATGGGACATAGAAATAAGAATTACAATCTTCAGTGGAAATACCATGTAGTAGAAACCAGACAACCAAATGTGCTTTATTTTTTAGCAACTTGTTTTTATTCCATGATAATTACAGGTTCCCTATCTTGACACCTGGCTTATTTTAAATACCTGATCACCCAGCCACATTATTTCCATACTATATTTCAGGTTTCTCATGGAAATCAAATATTAATATTACTCCCCATATAGTTATTAAGATGCTAATAATCACTTTTATTTTCTCCAGGTAAGCAGAAAAATAATCATTCCTTACATTCACATAATGTCCTTGCATTACACTCAATGGCATGTATGTGTAATCCCCAATCACTGAAACGAAACACACATTTTCCAGCAATAAAACACAATAGTTTGGGATATGAAGTGACAAAGGAAGTATCCAACTGAAACAACAGGAAGAATTAAAGGTAGAAACAATGTGATTTCCCAACCTCAAGGCTAGCTACCAAACCTCAAAACTGTGAGACAAGCAGAAGCCACGCGTTTAGCCATTCTCATCCATACACTGAGCCACCTTGCTGCAAAACCCTCTTGCGGGAGCACCCCTTATTTCACCCAGAGTTTCACTCCCATCTGCCTCAGGAGGGGCTGCTTGCAGGAGAAGTGAATTTCAGAATTAGTCCCCCTTGTAAGTCTGCCAGTTGGGTTTTAGCTAGAAACATGCCCAAATCACTGTATGCTTTTGCTCTGCATCTTTAGTACAAAATTGAAAATGTGAGACTGGGTTTGGTCAAGAGAAAGGTCTGCAGTGGGATGGTCAGCCTCAGAAATCTGCTCCAGGAGTGGTCCATAAGGTGTTCTGCCTTGGACAGCTGGAATTAGATGTCTCAGCAGGAACATCCTGCCAAATCACCACTAACACCCCTTGCTGGTGTTGCAACCCCCAGTATATTTTGAAGAGTGCATTCCTTCTCCATGCAATGTCATTTGGTTGGACTGTCCTCCTCTGGCAATCCTGGAGGCCACACACAACGTGGTCCTTGTGCACTGTCCATCGCCAGGGCACAGCCACCCTGGGATGAAGCACAGTGACTGTCGGACCAAGCACGGGAGCAGTTGCACGGCCGCCTAAAACAGGAAGTGCAGATTAACTTGTCCAGTTGAAACTACAGAGGGAATTTAGGAAGACAGAATGCAATCAGCCAGGACACTGAGGTTAACACAGTTAATCTTGTGGAAAGTGCAATGGGACCTTTAATAACTGCAACTGGTCAAGGCCTCAGTTTTATGTCTCATCCCAAAGATGGCACTTCCCCGTGAGCGGTGGGGCTGTCGCGGCTGGAGGAGGAGAACAGTGCCACCTACTGCAATGCCGTCACCTCTCCTAGCACCTGGGCTCCACTGGAAGGTGTCAATAGCATCCTGGATCTTCCGGAAAAAAAAAAAACAAACAAAAAAACAAACAACAACAAACAAACCAAAACTAAACAAATCAAAACAAAAACTATTTTTTTTCTTGGTTGTGTTTCTTTTTCTCTCTCTCTTTTTTTTTTTTTTTTTTTTTTTTTTTTTTTTTTTTTTCCTGGTTTTCATTTAGAGATGGTTTGTTCTTCCTCATGACCCTGAGAGTCTATTAGTGATGATGTCTGACCTTGGCAAATAGAGTTATTATCCTGGAGGATGGCCAACCGCTCTCTGAGGGCTAAGCCATTATCCCATCAGGCATGGGAATGGGGGCAACTGGCACTCTTTTTGACCAAGTCATGTCACTTTTATTCTAGCTTCTTAACACAGCTCTTGAGTACATTTTCAGGCTAATTGTCATTGGCTTAAGAAGCTTGTTAGATGTTTGCACAAAGGTTTTTCTCCTTTTAGCTATTAATCTTTGAACTACAGAGCTTAATAAGGCACTATGAACTCCACTGCAATATTTTAACAATGCACTGAGATTGCTATATGCAGTTCAGGTTTATGAACAATGACCCAGGACTTTATTTAACAGGAGGCAATCTATCCACTGTAAATCAAATATCTCTAAGCCAGCCTCAGAACAGTGGTGAGCATAAATCAATGTGTTGTCAAGTAGTCCATATCTAGTCTTAAAGACATATGTCTGTTCTGTATCTTGCTTTGGTCCATGGGACATTCATACTGTTTTACTACAAGGAGCACCTCAAATGTCCAAGTCCACTGAAGTCATCAGCGCACTGCTGGAACAGCTCTTCAAAGCTCAATACATTTAAAACTCTGAAAATATACACATATTGTTTGATACCCACTGGCTGTGAGCAGCAGTTCAGGGAATAGATGTGCAAGAGCTTTGACATGGGGGATATTGCAGAAGGCTTAAATCTAACAAGAACCTTGTATATTCACTCTTCTCAGATACCAAGAAGGTAGCAGCCCCTGTACATTCATCATATATTTATCACAGAGGTTAAAAGGAAGATATCATGCTTGAAAAACAGAAGTTTGACTTAAAAAATGAGGAGTTAAGGCATGGTCCCACAAGGGCTTAAATATGTTCTCAATTTCAACTGAAGAAGGGAGAAAATTGAGGAAGCTCAGCATGCTGTATGATTGGGTCTTTAGATAGGGTGTAATTAACAGAGAAGAAATTGATAGAGGCTATAAGATGAAGAGCTACATCCCTGGGCTTTATCAAGCATGGGGCACAGTGGAAAGTAATACTCCAGAGATGAAATGGCTTCATGAGAGCCACACCCCCAAAGTTGCCTTTTTAGCAAGTGTAATAGGACTTTTTCAGTTTCATAAAGTATCTTGATAACTGGAAAGTGCCAGTTAATGGTACAATGTTCCAACTATGAATTTTACAAAGATTAATCTACCCCTTTAGGATCCAAAGGAGCCAATCGAAGGCCGCCCAGGCTTTGATGTTTTACAGTCTCTGCGGGCACAAAGCTCAGCTGAAACTACTGTTCAACATCCTAAACTGTCATCTTCATCTTCTTCTAGCATAAAAATACATATTTTTCCCCATAATAAAGATTTTTTATAATAGCAATAAAGTAACTCTAGAGAACATGGTTGTCTTGAGATAGCTTAACTGTGTCTGGTACCTCATAACACCCTGGGGACCCAGCCACCTCATAATAATCTCTTTCTTTACCATGCCTTGCTTAATTAAGGAGTGAAGCCAAAAGGTCAATGCAGGATAAAAATGCAAATCTCAAAGTTTTCATCTGGACCCTAAGTCCATATCATAAAACATATACAGTGTGCTCATCACAAAGCTTCGTACATTAGCAGACAGAAAGTGGAATATGTTTGATACGCTCAAAATTTTAGTGTTTAGTGAAACAACAAACCAAAACTTTAACTCCTTATATATAAAATTATGTCTTTTTCCTCTGAAGAATAATTATCAAATTATTCATTTATTCCCTAGATAAGGAAACTTCTTTAGCCTAGTACCACTCTTTTACAAATATGATAAATGTGAAATATATGCGATAAATATGGTATGTGATTTATAGGACAAATATGATTTTTTTTCTTCTCCCTATGCATACTGAACACTGTGTGTGCTGATCTTGAGAGACATACAATATGGTGTGGCAGGCTTATTGTTATTCCAGGTCTACAATGAAAACAAACATAATTTTAATTCCAAATCTTATTACTACATTGGAATATTGATGTCATAATGGACAGCATGTTTTGGCAGCTGTTTATCTTGTTGGTTCCTCAATCATTTTCTGTGCAGCTTTCCAGTCTCCCACTGATGTTGAAAATACACCTGCATTCAAACTGGATATATTTCTTACATAGTTTAAACTCAAGTCGCAGCTCTTAACCTGTTTTCACCATAAGTGATGTTTGGAAAGCAACAAATATTTATTTAGCTTTGAGTAATGGAGCATTCAGATTTCATTCATGGCTTCAATAATAAAAGTAAAGGTGTGATTCTGTTAAGGAACCAGTTATGTGTTTTCCCCCTTCTCTGATTCTAGGTAAATAAGTGAACAAGACATAAGTTGTCCAGACTGATCAGTTGATCTGGATTTAGATCAGATGGACAATATAAGAAATACAATGATTTTTCCCCTCAGTGGAAATGAGGCTCTTAATCTCCTTTCTCCTTTAGAATAAGAACACAATTCTAACAGGGCTTATTGACTCTTGCAACATGTGTACATGCTTTTTTGGCTAGATATTCAATTGTGAAATATTTGTTATTTTTATTTTTCTGTAGGATCATTGCTATCAATGACACATTTACAAAATTGTACCATGACCCAGAAGAGTCTTCATTAGACAGTATATTGAAGTATGTCGATGTTTCACGGATTGGCTCTAAAATAAGAGAATATACTTTCCTTTCTGTTCACTTCCCTTTTAGGGACTGAACAGCTACTTTTAAGTTTTTTTATATAGGCTTTCCTGACAGCTAATATTAAGTGAATGCAGCACTTGGGCTGGATGCTTATATGCTTGTTTCATCTATTATTCAGATACACTACTTATATAATGCTTTCCATAGCAAGTTGGGCTGAGATGTTTGTTCACTACTTTTATACCATCAGTCAAAGTCAAAGATAATAAGGAGACTAAATGGACAGAGAACTGATTTTTATTTACTTATTATTAAATCCTTCTTTCCTGTTTGGCCTGAAATACTGATTTCAGGCCAAATCTTCATACAAATCTTCCAACACTGATGGATACCTCAGTGTTGGAAGATTTGTCTCCTGCAGTTGTTAGTGTTGATTTCACTGTGAAAATTACTAAGCAGTCTGTAAATGTAAAGGTCAGATCATCTCTCCCCTATGTGATGTGCTGCTGACATACCTGGGAGGACTTTATGAGTTATGATCCTACTGGATGAGCTAGGAGAGTACAGATTGATTCCTAACTTAAAGTAGATTTAACTTTCTAGTATTACCAAATCCATCCTTTCAAGATGCAGATTATAGACTAAGCAAAGAAGAATATTCTAAGGACCATCAGACAAGACAGTTCAAGAATCTTTGGCCAGAATGTTAACTGTCTTGCTATTCATTATCAGTGTGAAAGTCCTTTCAATTTAAAGTTTTTAGATCCTCCACGTTCAGATTTCTATTTGTATCCACAAGCAAGCAGAGCAGACTGCAATCACATATGCGTCCTTGGTAGACCTCTGCTCTGAACTGGAGGAAGCCACATTCCATTCAGTTATCCTGTCTTCATGACCATTCAAGTCTTTTCTCTGAATTGCTATGCTGTGTGATAATCTTCTTACACAGTGGACAATTGCTCCACTGGAAAATGAAACGTCACTCCTAGTGGTTTGGAGGAGGACACTAAGACTCATTACTAGATGAGGAGCTGGTAGCAGCAGAGGCTGCTAGAGGCCTGGGAACAACAGACTCTTTGGAGCACTCCATTCCCACCACAGAGTATTTCAGTATTTTCCGTGCTTGCAATTTTAAAATTAAGAAATGAACAGTAAATTGTGCACCCTGTGTTCTACTGGCTTTACTTTCTGATCTGCTGCCAGGTAGAAATACTCTAGCAATGCTAGGAAGAGGTGAAGAAAGGTATCAACATCGAAGGTAGAAGACAGCTAGAAGAAAGAATTCATTCTATTACCAAAACAGTAAAAGACAAATACTGTGCTGGAAAAATAAAACGTACTAAAATTTATCTCAAAAGTAAACAAACTACTCCAAACACATGTGCAAATCCACATGCACTTCTTCAAAGAATCTTGAAAAAATGTTGTGAATATCCCTTTAGATTTCAGCTCAGGGCAAGCTATTCCAGAAACCAGCCCAGAAAATTACCTTTGTGTCACTTTATACTCATTTCATGTTTTAGATAGACCAAAACATAAAGAAATAAAACAAAACATCACCCCAACACAGAACACCCTCTGTTGACTGTTTTCAGGTATTAAAAAATGTATTTTTTCCTTATGCTCTTTGAGCAGGGGATCTAGAGGTCAAAATGTAACAGAGGTTATCTTTGCGCATTTTTGCTTACCTACACAAAATCAAGAAGACCTGAAGGGTTAGGGGCTGATAGCCTGGCACTAGCAGGGTTATGATAGCCCTTCTTCTAATGGCAGATCTCAATTTTTTGATGTCTGTTAAGGTGACCATCCTTCTGTGCCTCAGGATTGCCAACCTGTCCTTCAAGAAAAGTGAAGCAGGACAAAACTTGAGTTCTGAACAACTCCTATGATTCAGGAATCCTTATCTCCTGATATTAAGTCCAAAGGGACAACATACAGTCACAGTTGCATTTGTTCCCTTGTTGTCAAGGGAAAGAGGCACCTTCAAAATTAAAACATGACCACTACAACCCAAAGTTTAAAGCCTATCAGATTGTTACTGTATGGTGGCAGGTCATATTCCCAACTCCAGTCAACAGTGACTTGTTAAACATTGTTTCTCACAAGTTAATTACTCTTAGGTGTGGTTGAGAAATTAAAATTCCAGTTACATTTCATGGGCAATAGGAACAGTGTCTCTCGACTAATTAAAATCCTTTTTTGTAATGCAGAGCACAAGAAGAAACACAGGCCTCTGATTTGATTTGAAGGCCACTGATTTTATATGTGAAAATCTGATAGGGAGTTGTGTGTTTAGTAGCATATTCATCAGGTACAGAGGATGAATTTGTGTAAAACTTGCTTAAATTAAATGGGTGTACTCTGGGGTACCCATGCATTTGTGAACAAAGAGCAGAGAGAAAGTGAAAATATCCTATTAAACCCCATTTAAGAACTGCTTTAGCATTTGTGAAGTGTAGGGCCTCATTAAAGCCACCAAGCAAAACACTTTGCACAATTCAATTGTTGTTTCTACAACTAATTATTTTTATTTTCTAATAAATGCCTTGTGCCATGAGTAAAGAGCAGATTTTTTTTCCCTTCCATTTAGCACAGCTTCAAATGCTTACAATAAAGGTGAGTGCATTTTGCTGCTCTTTGGCTTCAGCTAATTTTGTTCTATAACAAAATCAATTAGACTGGTGTAGTCCCAATTTTTTTTTCCCTTCATTTCCGGCTGTTGAACTTGAATCTCTCTCAAAAGTACTTTCTCCCTTAGACACAATATTTTTTTTTATGTCATAATAAATTGGTTGTTGTTTGGTTTAAATAGAAGAGATGAGAAAGCAACCAAACAGGCAGCTTCAGAACAAAAATTGGAACATGAAGAGACACTTCAAGCCTTTGCTTTTCCACTGATGAGGCATTCCCTATTTATGAAAAATAAATTAATTCCCCGCTTACGTTTGCTGTTTTCCTAGTTATATGTATTTTCACCATTAATTAATGGGGAGATGAGAGACCGCAGCACAACAAGCCCTAAGCAATATGAATGGATGCTAGGGCTGACTGAATAGCTTTTCTCCTTCAAGCATTGTTTTAGGTGGTGGCTGCATCAAGGAAAAGACTCTTTCCCCTTTTTGTGATGCATCCCTGAGCAGTCACTAGAGACCTGGCCATGCATCTGAATAAAGGGTAGGAACCTTACTAACACACAAATCATTAGCAGGGCAGATAACATAATGTTCTGCATGGAAAAAGACAACAAATCCTCTTTTTCCTTATTTTAATGAAGGAAATTCTCTATGGAGACTGGGGGATAGAGAAAGGCAAGTTCTTTCTAGCCGAGCAGCTGCAATTTTCTGCAAACTCGGTGGCAACAATTATGTTTGAGTACTGGCCTGGATCCTGAACTCTCTTGAAAGTCCTGCTTTGTAGGACTTTTGTCTGCTTTAGATGTTCATTTCGTATTAAAAATGGGTGCTTTGCCTCATGTTGAAGGTATAAGAGATCTGAGATACAGCAACTAGCTTTTTACCACCCATGTTCACATTGCATGTTAGTTGCTTGCAAAAGAATTAAACTTTATTTTGGTAGGTACCAAGCTAACCTCATCCTTCTGTTTGGTTAGGAAAGGAGTAAAAAGCTACAGCATCTTCAGATTTTCCAAGAAAAGAAAAGACTGGAGAGGGAAAAATTCTCCATACTCCTAAATCTTTTGCTGTCTGTGCTAAAAACGTACTGGCTATGAGAGGTAAGTACTTATTTCTTGGTTTTGAACAGAGTTCCACCTGATGAGGCCCAAAACACAACCGAGACCTTCAGGAATGACAGCAGTATGTCTTAAAAATAATACTGATCATGATAAGAATATATTCAAGCAGCAGAACAAAGCGAGCTGTGAGCTGCTATGGAAAGTTCCTTAAAAATGTGAGACTACTTTGATCCACACAAGCTTGTCACGGAGCTATGTAATAAAGCTAAGTCATGTGAATTTGTAGTTAAAAGATGAACCAATTAGAGACTGAATAATTTGTGATATAACTGATAACAGGTCAGAGCAAGGTTATTGCAGGAAATGGACTTGACTTTGTAAAGAACATTGGATATTTGCAGGGCTAGTGAAACTGCTTCTCAAATTAAAGTGTTAGTAAGCAGTGAAAGAACAGAAGTGCATCTCATTAAAAATAAATATCAGGGAATATAGTCAGAATACTAGAGTAAAGAAAACATTTTTTTCTTTTTAATAAGTGAGACAAACATAACAAAATGAGGAGTGTGATATTACAGATATTAGGATCTGAAATAAAGCACGTTTAGTTTGCATTTGAACATAGACTTTTCTTAAATAAGGGTAGATGTTTTAATGTGACCGGGGTCAGGAAATAAACACAGACCTTTCCTTGGCATTCACAGGTTGCCTTTTGTACTTGAATAATGCTAAAAACATCAGCAATGGGCCAAAAAGCAAGGCTCATGTTCACAAAACATTCAAAGCTGCCAATGACACAAGACAGAAATTCATAAAAACCACACACAGCACAAGAGCAGTCTCCCCTGTTGGGCTTCCAGAGAACAGTCCTCCCCATGACAAGACAATACTGAATTCTATGTGGTTGTGTTTACTTGTTTTTTCTTAAGAAATTAACAGCAAAGAGGATTCAGAAATTATATAGAACAGGTGACAGGTGAGTCAAAGCTTTCCCAGTTCCAAACCAGCTCTCTGGATTCATCTGCTATGAGGAATATGTGTCCATAAGAAAGCACCTCCACCCTTTTATGGAATCAAACTTCCACATGTGGGAAAAAACGAAAACCAACCAACCAAACCAACCCAAGCAAGCAACCAACCAAATAAAAAAATGGTAAAGAACAACACGCCTCCTCCTAACTGTATATTTTACACACAGTTCAGCAACAAACCCTACTGACTGTGAGATGATGCAATGAAGGTGACAATGTAAAAGGACTCTGAATCACATGCACAAGGCATGATATATTTTATTTAAATTTCAGAATAGAACTACAAAACAAACAAAACCAACCTAACAAATAAAAGTATATACAAATATTTCAAAGTCCACTTAATATATTGGTTGCAAATACAAATGGAGAAACTTTACCTTTCTATAGCGAGGGCTGCATCATTTGCAAAAAAACAGAGGGTCATAAGGACAGTACAATGAACTAAATATCACAGCCTATTTTTCCTTTTTTTTTTTTAAAAAAAAAAAAAAAAAAGCAGTGTATGCTGCGTTGTATTTCTGGTTTAGATTTCTTTGGTGAACACGTTTATCTGATCATTTTTCTCACATTTTCGAGCCATTGGTCCTTAGAGCTGCCTGTTTTCTTTTTCATGTTTGGGCCCCAGTGCCTTCATGGTGTCACCTTGGTCTGCCTGGCTTTCACATACCTGCACAACCATGAAAGCAGTCAAAATAACACTTTTTCACATGGGAGAATGCAAAGAAAACATACGAACATACAGTGGGTGTGCAGGTGCAAGAGAGAAAGCAAGCGCTCATCAGACAAAACCGCTAACTAACCGCAGCTGCAACGACACGCAGAGTAGCAGGCACCACACAGCTCCTCTCACTCCTCGGCAGAGAAAATGAGTGGTTTTTCAATAACACAACTGCGCTGCCCCCTTAGGAGGCGAACCCCGACACCGCAGCACCCTACCAGCCACACCGGTGCTCGCTGCAAACGTACCCACCTCCATGTCCCCAATAAGATGGCTGCTGGGATCATCATCACACTTGCAGCAGGTTTTTCTCTTTCTCTTGTGCTCTGCAACTCAGTCAGAGGAGTCACTCGCCTTCAGATGCAGAGCAGTGAGCTGAGGCTTCCTTGAAAACTGTGCTCACAGCTATTAAAACTCCAGAAGAAAAATGGTAAGAGAAGATGGATGAATGTGTTCCACACATTATGAAAATTGAAGGCAAGCATGAAGTCTTGGAGGAAAATATGAGATAATAATAATAAAAAAAGTTCATGTGACACTGGGAATTCTAAACCTAGGAAGAACTTTGAAAAAGCCAATATAAATGCCTGATTCTTTTAAAAGAGCAGGTTTTTTACTTATCATTTACTTCACACATGCCAAATGTGTTGCTTGGAATGCAAACTGCAATATTTTGAGTGGCAAGACACACAGAAAAGTCGAAGGAATTGAAATGGGTGCCGAGCTATAAGGAACTATTTTACCAACAGGGCATTGAGAAAGGAAGGTAGCAGAGAGGTGTTGTTCTGTCATATAAAGATATGACAGAACATAGCATGAGTTTGATGTATGTACTTCGGGAAAATTACTAGTAGACACTGTCTTATGGTACTGCTTAATTTTTCACTGTAAAGCTTTTATACCTTCTGAGAAGCATATAGTTGTGGCTAACATAAAAGACAGATGCTTTGATATAGAGACCCAAAGTAGAATTTCGTTGCTTCTCTGAAAAGGCAGGAGCCGCTAGCAGTTAATAGCATAAAGATCAGAAGCTGGTGGCTACACCTAGACAGCAGCAACCACCTGAGCACTGAAATGTAGAATTTTAGCTCAAAATGTCTGCAACCCCATATCCTCATAACTGTGTGTCTGATCACTTCACAGACCATAGAAAAAGAAAGGCAGAACTTGGCGAGGGAATGGGAGCATGGGAAAAAGCAAAGTAGAAAGCAACTGAGAAAAACAAACAAATGAACAAAAACAAACAAACAAACAAAACTCTTTTGTTTTTCTATAGTGACATTGTTGAAATGGACTTAAGCACATAGAGATCTAAAAACTGAGCACATAGGATGAAAAGTTATCTAAACTTCAGATATTCTTTAACCACAGAAAAAAAGGACTGGGAATCCTCTGGTCCATCTTGCCCTAAAGCTGGATCAGCTGTACTGTAAGTCATTCCTGACAGATAACTTGCTTAACTCATAAAGATTTCTAGTTCTGGGGCCTCTACAACCTCTCCAGCCAGCCTGCTCCCTGATTGCAGCGTCCCACGTGCCAGACAGCTTTTCTGTGCCTACGCCAAGCCCTTCTGGACACATCTTTCTGATACAGAAACAGGAAGAGGAAAGGCTCTTCATACATAGACGGTGCATAGCTGTACAGTTAAATATCCCTTTAAATTCTGTGTCTGAAAGCATGACTTATCTGCCATATGCAGAAACTTTCCCAGTAAGTGCCTCCATGTAGGAATGACATGCTCTGCATCAGAAAGATGGACCTTTGCAATACTGTATATGTAGCGAAATGGTATTTTCCCTGGACAGAAGAGCATAGAAGCCCAGTAAGTTAAAATGCTGCATGCTGACTGTGAAACTGTCCTCCTGCTCACGGCACACTTGTACGTATGCAGTCAGATCTGCTCCCCAGATGGCACATCCAGAACTGCTCCTCAGCTGCCATCCATACAATTTCTAAATTACATAGTCAAAGAGAAAATATGCCCTTGTGTGTTCCAACCCCGGAGAAAACAAATTATTGACATCTTCTCACCTACACTGAATTTGCATGAAGGATGAGCAGGAGAACACAACATGGATGGCTCTGTGGCAAGTCAAGGTGATACAGATGGAGCTGCCATGATCTCACCTTCCTACTTCATCATGGTAAAGACTGCTTGAGACAGTGACATTTCTGACCAAGCTTGCAGTGAGGTAACTCTCCCTACCTGCAAACCTTTGGGTACAGATGGATTCAGACTTTCCATCTTTTTCAGCTTTAAGGTGTACAACTGAAGGGCTTAGGGATTTGCTTTTCAGAGAACTGTGAACTGAACTGGAAAAAGCTACAGTCCCCAATGGCATGTGTTGCATTTAAAATTACTCATCACTTCTGAAAATGTATCACATGTACTTTTTCTACAGAAGTGCTTGTTGACCGCTTTGTAGTTCTCCCTCCTGATGCCATGTTAGGTATGGATCTGTTGCTTCTGCTAAATTCCTTTTAAAGGGATGGGGGGTCAGTTTTAAAAGCAGAATGGCAGCCAATGACTGCATATTAGGATTTACTGGTTTTCTTAATCTCTCCCTGCTGTCCCTGATACAAACATGTTGGGAGAAGCTGTTGCAGGACGGTTGCCATATAAAATACTGTTACACTGATACCAAAGACAGTGACATTTTTATTTGTAGAACACACCATTCCCACATACAGGCTTTGAAATTTTTCAACATTTTCTAGGTCAGCCACTTGTCCACAAACTAAGGTTGGATGTTGCTTGGGACTGTGACCCAGAAAGAGGGTGTGTGGCTTGCCATGATACCACAGTTGGATGTACATTTTCCAGTTATCAGCATATAACTTTCTGCCATTGTTATCTATTTCTGGTGAAGAAGGACTGGTCTTCAGTGGCTTGCCTTAAAGCAACTAAACCATGGATAGACTTTTTTTTTTTTTTTTTTTTTAATTGAAGACAGCCTGGGAAAATGGTAAAATGCAGTTTCTGCAATTTAATAAATTACTAAAATACGCAGAAATTATTAATCACTCTAAACATGAGAAATAACGCATGGGTTTCTTCTCTTGGTCTCACTCAACTTCAACTGCCCTCTTCCAGTTAATCCCTGAAGACAATTATTATTTATATTACAGCAACACCTAGAGGCTCCTGCTGAAATCAGAGTGCTACTGCGCAGAGCATCGTGTGCGCCTGCAGAGAGGCATGATCCCACCTTGCCTTCTCTAGTCCCCACTGGCCAGCAAAAGCAAGAGGAGCAGTGGATGCAGGAGGAACAAACTCATCAAACACACCCATGGTAACTTAGTTCGTAGGGCTGCTACACACCCAAATGGGAACCCACCCTTGCCACTGCTCACCTACTGGAGCTGAGGGCCAGTACCAGAGGGACATCACCTCTGTGCTGATGTGAGGAGCCCAGGCTGCAGGATCCGCAGTGCCGGGGCAGCCTCCGCAGTCCCTGATGGAAGAAAAGTGTCTACTGGGACAAATACACCTCAGTGATATCACATTGTGGGAGTATCTTCAAACCCTGAGCAGTGGTTGGAAGGAGCAGGAGGAAGCTGAATGGTGTGGTGGTGGTGGAGAGCTCTGCTTCTGCTACTCGGCCCCGCGATACCTGCTTTGGAACTGACTAGTGGAAAACCTCTGGGCTCTCTTTCTCCCACTCTGCCTGGGGTTAAAGAGGGCTGCAAGATGTAACAAGGTTTGGAAATCACCCAGCAGCACTCATTCGTTGTTGGCTCCAGCCTTTATTAAAGGAAAGAGCTTCAGATTTGAGGCTAAATCACTGGTTGGAGAGGACAGCAGCAGACAAAAGGCAAGGGGTACTGCATGTGACCTGCGAGCTGGATGTGTAACAAGAACGATTTGGAAATACTGCAAAGAGCAAACTGATCCTGGTGGCAGTGTCAATAGCCTCCCCTGTGAGCACTAATTATATTATTACAAAAACAGACTAACACAAAACTAAAGCACAGAAACATACATTTAAGATCTGGCCAGATGCCAGCGTGCTCAAGGCACATTCTTCATACGAGCTGAATTATGATACTGCATTATTTGTTTTGCATTAGTGCTTCAGAGCACTAATCATCAACCCACATCCTGCCATGGACCACACCATAAAAATATAGAAGGCCAACACAACACCTACCCTCAAAGAGCCTACACTGCATGTGTGAGGTCAGGGGGGTACAGACACCTTGAGATGGTGTAGGCCAGAGAGATGGGGAATACAGATTTTTTAGTTATTTCCCCTTCTGCCCACAAGCCTCTTACTATATAACCTACTCGGTAAAATGTTCCAAAACAAATATATTGCAATCTCCTATCAAGAAACAGATCGTACAGACAAGCATCAATATTTGCTTGGGACCTGATAGGATCATTGCAAGCAATGCATCAAACCCATGCTTGATGCTTCAAGTTTAAATAACAGCAACTTCCATTTCCTGTGTTGCAAATAGCAAGTATTTACTAATGATACTTTAGTAATTCACAAAGCAGGGAGGAAGAGGAGAACCCCCACTTTATTTTTGGCTAATCAAATGATGCTGAAGAACATGTTTGTATATAGAAGAGGAGTCAGGGTCATGGGGCCAGAGCCACACGGGGGGTATTTGTATGCAATGGGAATAAATCTGTGAAAATGTGTAAGTGGAGCTGCAGAAGGAAATCTGCAGCCGCCTGAGCCAGGCGGTTGAATGGCAGAGAGGATGGAGGCTATTTGAATACTGATGTGGCCCTCACTTTCTTCCATTTCCATTAATGACATGCTCATCAAGGGCAAACAATGGGACCGGCTGCCTGCGCCTGTCACACTGTGTGGGTGCTGGGAATGCCAGGCTGTCATCCTGGGGCTGCATTTAGAGACCTGCACGCTAATAAGAAGTGCTCTGTGCCGTCAATGCAGACAGGTGCTTCCGAGGCTGGGACATGCTCCATTCCCTTCCCCTGAAACCCTCCTCTCCCGGCCCCCTGACAGACACCATGAAATGCACAAATTAACAGCCCCATCATGTTGGGCTGCTGCTGCCTGCGGTGAAAGCAGAAAATCAAGTTGTCACCCAGGGTGCAGTGATAAAGCCACAGCCTCATTTCTCTGTTGGTGCCCTATAATAGCAAATGCCAGACAGCTGGATGGATTGGGAGGTTTTAGATTAGGCTCCTGATGCACTTTGGCCACTGAATTAGCAGTTGCTGTTTTCATGTGGATTATTTGTGTGCAAAGCAAACATCTGGAGAAAGCAAAGGCTCCAGGGTCAGATATTCGATGCTTCTTTCCCCTAATGAAGCGGTTATAACAGAAATTATTCAGTGCCTTTGGAAAAATTCCCTCCTCCCCTCACCAAAAAAGCAAAAACCCTCTTCCAGATTTGCCTTGGGAGACCTTCCCAGCAAATGCACAAGACAGTTTTAGCAAGCATTTGCCCACAGTCAAAATGAACAAGTCCAGCCAAGATGAGCTCGTAATTCTACAGCAAAGGTGGCTGGAGAAAAGTCACAGTGAGTCTTTCTGGGAAGGTGAACCCTCCAAAGGCATTTTATTTCCCTAGCACAGCATCGTTCTTTGGCAGTGGGCTCTTCCTACAGCCACCCAAGCCCACTGCAGTAACAGGAGTGTAGCCCTTTCACACTTGAATAGCTCCACCACAGATGAGAACTGGTGTCTGGAGGTCAGAACCCAAAGTGGCACCAAAGCTGCTCTGAAATTTCCATTGCCAGAGGACAAGCACAGATATCTGGGCTTCTGAATGGGGAAAAAAAAAAAAAAAAATGGAACTGGAAGGCGTCACTGATGGCGAAGGGGACAGTGATAGCAAGCGACCAGATAAACACTTGCCCCCAGAAAGGACCACAGCAGCAATGAGAAACAGAGGGGCCTGAGCCCTTCAGACTCCAAGGAGTTTAATGACATAATGGCCTGAGAACTTCAACATAAAACAGGAAGAGCAACTAACGAAACTTACAACATAAAACCCCCCTCCTGTCATTTTTATAGTAATAGTAAAACACTTTATTGAATTTATGAGCTACATAATGACTATGAAGAATGTAACTTGAATTAGAACCAACTCAGAAGTATAATATCAACTATAAACCCTTTTCTATTACCCCATCCCTTTATCATCAGCCTATCTTCCTCTTTTTAAACCAAGGAATATTGCTTTCTTCAAAATTTAGTTTGAGATTCATCTCCCAACTTCTTAATAAATCAAGCAAACCCCAAAAGTCTCTAATGAACATGGGGCCAAAAAAATCAAGGCATGATCCCAAATCAAATCATATTCTTGAATTAAGAATATCAAAATAAAAGCAAACTAATTTCTGTGCAGGTTGTCTCTGGGGGGATGCAAGGGAATATCCTGCAGGTTTTGATCATGAAGCTACATAGTGAGGTGCAGCATGCCGTTATTAGATGGTTCAGAACACAAAATGCAAGTTTTCTGTAGAAACCTTAGAAACAAAAGAGCAACCCTAGGATGTGCCCCAGCACAGGGAGCCAGCAAGTCCATTTAGGACCAGGCGCATTAGCAGGGCTCTGAAGCACCCTCTCCAGAGCCCTTTCAGTCCCAGGGTTTTGACACAAGCGATAAAACCTGCACAAATCCGGCGAAAGCATTGAGGGGCTGTTTATATCCCGATCCATTATTTTTGTGGAGGAGTTTGTAAATGAGTGATTGTGGGGGAGGGAAATGTACATAACGCAGCTAAAGCAGCATGTTTTACTGTGTTTTCTGATTCCATTTTACTCCTTTAGTCTCTCCGGTCCCCAAGGATTTTTCTGAAGGGGCGATAAAATAAAATGGGTGAAACAAAGCCATAAGCCAGTTAAGTCTGAAAGACATGTCATCTCATCTAAAAAGAAGAAACGGACCATTTCCATGCCTAGGGCTGACAGCAACGCCTGAGCTAGCAATAGCGCTATTCCATTTGATTTATAGAATAATGGGGTGACAAATGATGACAAAAATAAACTTTTACTGCACTGAACTGCTCCTTTATTTATGAAATTTGGCCAAGTAGTGAAATCTTTTATCTGCAAGTTGTAACATGGAGTGGAAACGAGCGATTATGGTGTGGTAATAGTAATCCAGTGATGGAGGCCGAGTCAGTTGGAAATGGATTGAGGTAAAATAACTACCGCACCATGATAAATGTGAACAGCGCTTTGCTGACAGATGATCTAACAGGTGTTCATAACAACTATATAAGAGGATTTATTTATGACTAGCCACAGCCGCAGCACTGTAAATCAACTCCAGCAGCTGCACACCGCTGAAACCAAGTCCCTGATGGAGAAACAGTACAAGAACCCAAAAGAACACAATTCACTCCAGAATCTTAATCATCAAATAACGTGGGTTGGCTTTTTTTTTTTTTTTTTTTTAAGCAATTACACCATGGTGCAGAAATCAGAATGACTTTCAATTACATGAAGCTGAAACCAACTAACTTTGCCCAAAAGCAGGCTTTGCCAGAGGCCTGCAGATAAGGTTGGAGCAGAACAAAGACTTTTGGGCTCAGTATCAAAAAGGTGCCCTTGTTTTTTTTCTGGTAAAAGAAGCCATTTAGGTACTATTCTGGTGTGGTGCTGAAACAGTACAGCAAGAGGAAGTAAGGGCCTCCTCTCTCACTAGTTTGCCACCTCAGCTCTTGGGCTGAATCCAAATGTCTGCAAGGCTGAGTGTAAGCCCCATTGGTGAAATAATCTGAACACAAACAAACCCAAATCCCACAAAAAAAAAAAAAACAACAACAACAAAAAAAACAAACAAACAAAAAAAAAAAAAAAAACCACCCATAGCCCCACAAAAAAATGGCTATGAGTTTTTAAATCCAAATAATTCTGCCTATTTGAGTAGGGACCTGAAAAGATTTGGAGAAACCTTTTTTTCTCCAGGGAGGAAACAACACTACTGAGTGGAACCCATACCTGCTTTTTGCTAGAATGGGAGAAAACAGTCTGAAAAGCATCTGAATCAGTAATTCTTCCATCTCCTCACTCACAGCGTTCAGGAGGTGTGTGGAGCACCAGGTACCTCCCAGTCTGGATCCACCACGGCTGGGGCCAGGTGCAAGCCCCATGGCCTGGCTCTTCCTGGGTGGCACCCTGTCCTTCTCTTCATAGGAAAAAAAACAACTGACTGAACATTCCCACAACGGTATCAGGGCTAATCAAAATGAAAACAGAAGGAGTGGTTAAACTGAAATCCTGGTAAATGCTCATGGTCCCTGTCACAGCTGCAGCTTGTTCAAGTCACACACAGAGGTCTCCCTGGGGGGCAAATCCACCTCGCACAGCACTGTATTTCCACTCCTGGGGTGTTCCTACTCCGTGTTTCCTCCTGCTTTAGCATTCTCTCTCAAGGTGTCCGTATCTTCCCTGGCCATCCAGGCCTTAAAGCTACATGGGCATGGACAGCCCCTGGCTGCTCCTGGTGCTCAGGAGCTACAAGGGTTTTGGTTAGAAATAATGAAGGCAAAGAGGTGATGCCACCTCTCCCTGCACCCAGGACGCTGCTGGGAGCTTAGTGCTCCCTCCATTTTACTGAACATCTCCCTCACTGCCCAGCCATTTGCTGTAGTGAGTGGCCAAATGGCTGCCAGGGTCAGCTGCTACAAGAGGAGGCCTTTCCCCACCACTCTACCACCCAGGGTCCATTTCTACAGGACAGAAGTATGAGAAGGACCCCAGAGCACCTACAAACTCTTGCTGTTGTCCCTTTCCCTCTCCTCAGAAATCCAGGAGAGGACTGGAAGAGATGTGGTGGAAGCTGGTGACTAAAGGCACTTCACTCTCAATGGGGAAAGCCAGCAAAACTCATTTGCTCCCTTTTCTTTATACATGCATAATGGCAAAAACAGAATTTAGAACAACCCTGTAAAGATATATGCATACACACCAGGACGTACACACAGATTTAAATGGCTCAGGATTTGGGGCAGTATGGTTGCTCGGACTTCAGGTTCACCTTCTGCCTTCTGAAGCAAAACCAGTTAGCTGTAGGTACTTGAAAGTGTGCAGTGATGTTCACCATCTCTTTCTCCACCAAACAGGTTCACTGGACTGTGCTACAGAAAGCACAAGTACATCAGGTAAGATGAAAATAACAGAAGAATTGCTTTTATCAGGATTATACACCTATCTGCAAGGCTCCTATCCGCAATGAAGCCACGCTATGCAAACACATAAAAGTCTAGTGTCTGCATTACAAAACATTTAATGTAATGTACAAGTGTTACAAAAACATGCACTCTATGACAAAACAATCAAGATATGGGGAAGGGGAGGAAGATAAACTGACCAAAAATAAAAAAAAAAAAAGGGGGGGGGGGGGTGGGGGGAACAGAATCTAACCCTCATTGGCTTGTTTCAGGCACATACCGTGTCAGGTATGGCCAGAGCTTAAGTACATGTATTTAAAAACAGGGAAAAAACGTTACTTCCTTCCTCTGGCTTATATATATTGTTCTATAAATGATACAGAATGCTACCTTCTTCCTGAGTTAGTAGAAAAGATCATCAGGAAAACCCAAATTATATTTTCTACGCCATTCATTATTTCAAATACTGGATCACATCTCTGTTCTAAAAACACTTTCATTACTTCCACTGTCCTTTCACATGGTAGTCTATTTATATCTTCCATTATTTGATTCTTAGCTCTAGACCCATTTCTATTTCTGCAGTTTTATTTAGAGATGAATTACTAGAATTAAAGCAGGCTATACAGGAAATAATATATTGTCCTTTTATTGGACATCATAAAATGTGAAAGAAAAATAACAGGAAAAACATTATGTTATTCTGACCGTGATGCATTGAGCCACTGTTTATAATCTGCCATCCAGTGACATGACAGCTTTTCCCTGTACCATATTCTATGGAAATAGTTTGAATTATTTTAAAATGAAGCATGAATTTGGATATAGTTTTTTATATACATATATTAAAAAATAATAATAATAATAAAAGACAACAAACAAACAAACCTCCCCACCTGCAAAACCAGAAAAGACTTCACAAGGGGTGTGTGTGTGTGTTTGTGTAAACAACTGGGAAGCAAAGAATCTGACAATTTTTCACTGCAGTATCTTTCTGATCTATTTGCACTTGCTTGTTTCATAATTCTTCAACCCATAATTACCAGTATCAGTTTTAACACTAACACTAGATCACAATATTGGAGTCTCTTTGAATTTTAGTTACCTTGGGCATGACTGAATGAGTTAATAAAATCACATGCATTCCCTGTTTTGATAATACATTTCAGTTCGTAGTTATTACTGATTTTGTTTCTCTTTCCACTGCATTTGAATTCTCACCTCCTGCTCCCTAAATTGGACCTTGATATAATTCCTTAGTTATCTTAGCCGACCCAACTCACCAATCGCACAACACTACGCTTAGCCTTGCTCCCACATCCTGATTTGTGCATGCAGGTACACTTCAAGGCTTCCTGTGTCTAGGTTCTCACAGAAGCCAGATGGTTCTTAGCATGCAGCTCCTGAAAAAACAGCCTGCAGAGGTAGGAGCTGCTGCTACCTGGTACAACCAAATCACTTTCAAGCTAATTCCAGTGTGCAATTTAGAATAGCCATCTACTTCATATCCTAATAGGCTTTAACACACCTCTACAGATGATGAAAAGTATGGAAGAAAGTGAATAAAAATGATATATAGCGAAAGCAAGAAACTATTGCTAACTACTGCTAACTGGCTGAATTATGACTGAGTGCAACTTGTGCAGTTAATGTAAGACATGCACATGCTCATGTTTAGGTTCCTGAAAAGCTGAGCTTTATTGCATACATATTTTACTATTTAAATAACTGTCCTTAGAAAAATTTTCTTCCGAAATAACTGTTTGGGGAAGCTAGAATAAATTTGGAAATCACATTGTCAGTCCAGACACAGGTAGAGAGTTACTGAACCTTGGACCAAATCACGAAGTGTTGAAAAATGTAAATACCAGAAATGCCCCAAATACTCTTAGTATACACATTTCTGGTCTTCACCAGTAAAGTCTATTAAGTATTCTAGGGAGGTCGAATTTACTTGGGAATGTGTGTGACATACAGTAATAATATACTTTCCTTTGATTTATATTGTGGTACGTGAAGCAATTCCTGTTTATTTTACCTTTACAAGCATGGCTGAAGGTTTCACAGTTCAGTCTTTCCTTAGGATGTATACCTTTCCCTCAGTATCTTCTGAGTCTTAGTATCAAACACCACCTAGACCAACCTGCATTTTCTCTGTGAAGATTTTCTACAGTGAATAATTTTCCATCTGTTTGAATAATAGCTCTTAAATCATGCTTTATAATTCAAGAAAAAATGTATTGCAAGATCAGCATTTAGAAAACAATGTAAATGTTGATTTTAAAAAAAGTACATTCCTGTTGAGGACATTCTTGTTTCTTGTCTGAGAAATATACCAGTATATTTTGGGTGCTAGTGAAAACTAGATTTCTTACAGAAGTGCAACTTAAATAACTAGAAAAAAAGTCTCTTTAGAATTTCCCAATAAACTCCACTACATGTCAGAGCTACTTCTTGGTTCCACTAAATTTTAGCAGAAAATTTTAGAATATTCCAGTAGGCATTAATGCAGCATTTCTGATAAAGTGGTATTTCCTGTCATCCATAAAGGTAAACAAAACAGCACAACTTGGCCAGCACTGGAGGACAATGCAAGGGTCCTTGTGACAGAGCAAAGGTATGGAGTTATTCAAATGTCTTTCTGTGTCACAAAAACATCTATGGCAAAGCCATGAGATACTAGGAAAATCACAGAATCACAGAATTGTAGGCGTTGGAAGAAAGGGACCTTGAAAGATCATCAGGTCCAACCCCCATTAAAACAAAACAAAACAAAACAAAACTTATTAGAAGTGAGAACTGATAGGAAATGATAGCAAAATTTAGCATCTCCACTCCACTCCTACCATGTAACTGGAATATGAATGGAAAGTCAAAATCATGTTCAGGTTACAGCTACTGTAGCAACAGGCAGAAAATTGTGTACTGCCAAGGTGGCACAGCTGTTGGACTTCCTAGCTCAGTAGATATGGTTATGAATTTCTCTTTGCCTCAAGCCCTGGTTTATGCAAAGGTGGGAGACATTAGCTTAGGTATACAATAACAATTTCAAGCAAAGAATTTGAATGATTTATGAAGCTAGGTGACAGTACTTACCAAAATAGTCTCTTCAGTCAGTATTTTATGAATAGGCCAACTTGAAAATAGAGAATTATGGGTTTTGTTCATTAACAAAAATATGACTGCATATTAGAAAATTAAAATTGGAGCACAAACACTGTCTACTTTCACAAAAGCAATTTCTTAATGCATATGTGGCATTCAATCTTGTATTTACTTTAAATTGACCAGTTATATACATTACTGACAATCATTATTGGTTCTCTACCAAAGAAAACAGATATCAACTTTCTGCTCATAGCACTACTTTATTGGCACATTAACAAAATATTTGTGAAAATGACATTAAGTGGGAACAACATTCTTACTACATCAGTTCAGGGTTACAATGATTTTCAGGAAGCAAACACAATTTTCTTGTACTTATTGTGCGGTTACACTTACACAATCAAACTTCTCAAAACCACAAACATAGTTTACACAATCAAACTTCTCAGAACCACAAACATAGTTGCTGTGTATGTTGCTGCAACCTATCTGCCATTTTAACACAGTTTTCCAGCAGTGTGATTTCCCTTGAAATTTATAATCCAGTATCTGTCTACTACAGTGGGGAAAAGGAAAATGGGATCAGAGAGGGAAGTACTAGGATAGAACAAACAGGAAATACATTTAAGAATGCAGATAACTGACAGTAAAATGTATGTTCTTTGGTTAGCAAGCAGAAAAAAAGGAGAGGACTTGCATACATGATAGATACACACTAGCATTCTAAAGCAGAAGACAAGAATGTCAAGAGTGTATTCTTCCCCCCACTGCCAGATGGAAGGGCTATTATTATAAATGAAAGGCAGCAGTAGTGGATGCCAGGCACTTTTGTTGTGTGCCAGATTCTGAAGTCCAGATGTAAGCAGGTTACCCTTGGGACAGGACAGGCTTCAGCTCCCGCAGCAGAACAGAACCAATCACGGTTTTCTCTGTGTTTATGATGAGCTGTGCTGTAGAGCTCTCCTTCAGCTCCACTGTGACTAGCATCAGTGACCCACTGTGCACAGTCTTAGCTGCAAACCTAGAGGGAAAAGAAAAGTAAAAAAAATAAAGAGAATTGCTGAGAACCTTCAGGTCATAGACTACTATTACTTCTTTCTGCAAAAGTTAAATGAGCTCATCTATTAACAAAATGCCTCCAATTTCATTAAGCAATTTCAGGGGATAAACCATGAAGACTCAATTCTGCAGAAAATTTCTTCATCATTGTGCAAATATTTTAGTATTTAAGGACAGAAAGGGATTGTGCAAAGCCCTCTATTTAATAAATCAAATAATAAAACATACTTAAATCAAAATATTATTTGAATTCCAATTCTTCAGTTCCTGTACAATACTCAGGAGGTACTTTAGTGTACATTAGCAACCTAAATTCTATGGAGATTTCCATGGAAAAATATCATTTGGTGCCCCAAAGAAAATACAACAGCAGTAAATGTGAGAAAACACTTCCGAAAAGCCAAACGGTTGTACTTTCAGAAAAGTACATTCCTCCTGCTTTCTCAGGAATTAATCCAGGCTAAAAATACTCAAACATCCAACATGATCCTTTCAAGTGATGGCAACAGCAAGACAGCAAATCACTGCATCTGTGAACGCATTTCATCTCCAGAATATTTAATCATAAAAATGTGGTCAATGTTTCTAAATATTTTATGACTAGAAGTCATACAAAGCAAACTGAAAAAAATCCAGATAAAAATTAGAACTAATGCACCATTACTAAATTCCAAGACATGAAGAACCCACTAATTACATGGAATTAAAAGCAAAACTAGCCTTTTAAGCACTACAATTGACTGAAAAGCCATTTTAGGCACAATGAACTTCTGTCAATCCTGTTAATTCATTCTGCATGCACAGCCAGGCCCAAGAGACGGGATGGAAGAGGATGGCAACAGCCTCGTCCTCCACATCCCGCAAGGAGCATGCCATGCTTTTCTGCTTTTCGTTGTTGTTGGTGGTGGTTACTTGACAACAACCAAGTTTCTGCACATGGGCTTTTGAAAACGCTAACAAGTGCGGAGCAGGTCCGCGACCCAGCCTGACCCCACTTTGTGGGGCCAATCTCCTCTCCTCCTGCTGAAGGACACGTGTCTGAACCGGAGCCATCTGCCTCAATTTGCGCAACATCTTCAGCCACAAAAGGACCCAGTTAGCCCTGACAACAGCGCACAATGCAGAAAAATAAAACTGCTGGGCTGACAGCACGATGTCGGCTATTCAAGAGCAAACCAACTGGTCAGTGTCTCATGTCTGACAATTAGCACGGGCCTCGCAAAGCGCCTGCCCGGGCCCTTAGGGATCTGTTTAATTACCATCAACATAAAGGAGGGAGTTTATCAGGAGATACTCAAAAAACTTCACTCCAGACTTAATTAAAATATTAGCCACTTAAGCAGGAAGCAGGTTCTCTTTAAACGAGATGTAATTTCTGTCTTTTTTTCTTTTTAAACTAAGCATATCAAAATCTCATAACACATTATACTAATTAAGGAAACATGGGGCACTTCTCTAATGTCACCCATCACAGGTCAATCTATTTCTTTTGTCCGGATTATAGATACATTCAAAGACCTCTCTCTTTAATAGGAGATTCTGAAACGACATCACTGCTATAAAAATTAACTACTTAGCTAGTTATATCAATGATTTTGTCTACTTGCACTGCAATGTAAAAGATCACTATTTCTCTTGTTGATTTTGACAGGGGGATAATTATATAAACAATAGTCTTATTAGTCACTTTATTTACTTAACAGTTGTGTCTTGGGGCAACACAGAAGCAGATTATGTCTAAGTATGCACATAAAAAGGTTGGTAGTTGGCACTCCTGCTGTGTTTCATAGCCTTGAGGCTTGATTTTACCCTCTTTTATTAAAACCTGAAAGTGATACGAAGTCAGTGTTCTGTGAAACCCAGGGAAGCCCAAAGCATCAGAGATGAGTTTTGTGCAGATATTTTCACAAGTCTATTTGCCAAATCTGATAGGTGATCAATATTGCTTTTCCGTACCTCTAAAAAGAACACGTAATTAATGTGAGTTTTTATGTCCCTTGAAAAGCATAAAGGGTCTGATATTTGGCTAATTCTACACAAAGTGTTAGTACGCATAATTGGTTTGTATCAGTGGTCAGCGATCTGGAGTCACTTAGGGAAAAAAAACTGGAACAGAACGAGACAACTTCTGTTCACCATTGAAAAGGGTGTACAGAAGAACCATGACAGAATATGTTTACCACTGCTTTTGAACTTTGGAAACTGAAATCTGTTCCTTAAAATGAGGAAGAAGTTTCTAAAAACAGTTATAACACAAACTGGTTTATTCAATTGTTGAAACTGAACACAGTTATTAAAAGATGAATCTGTTGACTTCTGGTGACAAGACTTGATCAGTAAAACTGATTTGCTAGTTATTTAGATGTTTTAAAAATGCTGTCATTGAGTAATTTGAGTAGTATCTGATTTTTAGACGATGTACACATTAATGCATCATATATGTTTGCTGTTATTATGAGCCTATGTAAATTTTACAGTACATGTATTCTCCTCTAAATAGTTAAACCAGAAAGCCATTAAAAATCTTTCAGCAGCAAAAATTAATCACTCTCTACAGTAGGTATTTATTCTTTGTGAGAAGCTGTGGAACAGCTTTTATGTTTCCCATGAGGTCAGTAATTATTTTCACTTTTTCTGAAAGTTGATACTGTCTTAAAAGTAGGACTTTGAATCCAAATATTTGAAAAGAAGATATTATAAACAATCAGACTTCATAGTCTCACTCAAACCTAGGAACTGCATTGTCAAACATTCAAATCTAACTTATAAATTGGTTGTTATTAAGTCCAAAATAGAGAATTTGTTCCTTGGGCAACTTGTGGCATAAAACATTATAGTATCAGCTTGGTTCTGTTGCAACAAAGAACGAAGCATTGAGTATGAAAAAACAAACAAACAAAAAACAACCAAACAAGCTACATGAGAGAACCATTCAGAAAACAGAAACAAATATTTTCTAATAGTTTTAAGATGGCTGTTTCTGTTATAGTGCAGTTATTTGCTAGGTTTCTTTATAATATTACTTCTGAAACTGCTTTTGCATCATTAAAAATATCGAGAAAGATTTGCAGGTGTTAACATTTTCCACACTAAAAAAAAATCAAGACAGAGTAGAAACATGAGAATGTGAGATATATTTGCATATTCTAAGTTTTTTCAAATATATATTTTTAAGAAGAACACTAAATATTCTGAGGCTATGTGACCTGGAAAAAGAGAGGAGGAGTTCACAAATTTAAAGAAATATAGTATCTGTAAGTAGGTAAGAAAATACGTATTAAGAATCAAATTCTAAATCAGCATCAGTAAAGCACTGGCATATTTTTAGAAAGCCATTCAGTCTTTCAATAGTTAAAAATCAAATACATTCTTGGTCATGAAATATGATTTTTTAATGGCCGTCATGTAAAAATACCTTATTTGTTGTTAGTTTGAATTCCTAATAAAGGGGAAAAAAACAGACTATCAGGTATTACTATGTGACAGCATTTGGCAAACGCTGGCTTTGTAGTAATTACTGACCTAACTACAGACTAGCAGTTATTTTCCTTTTATTTGTAGGCAGAAGATAGCTGCAATATGCAGGAAAGGCATTTTTATTTGAAAGGATTTTGAAAATTCCAAGCCAGAGAATAGAGTAACAAAGTAACTCACTCTGAAAATATGTTTTTAAAAATTCAACATTTTAAAAAGTGAATTTACAGTTCAACACTATTGGGACATTTGTTTACAGCAGAGCAGGGCTTGTGACACATAATTCAATGGCACTAAAACACATGCTCTCTCTTGTCGGGCACTCTTCTTCATCTTTGATTCTTCCATTTAAGCTAAATTTTCTTCTTTTTCAGTTCTATTGCTTACCAGAAACAGTGACAATGGCACACAGAGGCTAAAACTTTCTTTTTTTTTTTTTTAAATCTTGCACATTAAGCCTTCAATTACTGCCTGCTGAAGCAGACAGAATCCTATTAGTAAGAAAGACGATCACAAGATACAATGCCCTGCCCTAGCTGTAGACAAATGATTATTCCAAAGTTCACAAATGTGTAATCAAGTTATGCAATGAATATATTCAAAGGATAAAAATACGACTGCAAATTAATCTCCAATTTGTAAATAGAAGAATGAACAACTATGAAGTACATTCCAGTGTATCACATGGAAAAAGAAAAGTCGTTTCAGTACTCTGAATATTTACCTCACTCTGACAAAGTCTCCCTATAATTTTGACTCTGTAATGAGCACTTAATCTCAAAATTGGGTATGTTACTAATTATGTGTCCTGGTTCTATGAATAAGCCTTAGAACATGAAAAAAGAAAGTATTTGGAATAGCATTAATATGAATTAATTCTGACTTGAGGATACAGTAAGCATAATGAAACAAAGCAGAAACATTTAAAAAAAAAAAAGAGAGAGAGAAAAGAAACACCTTTTTCTTAACCTAGTGAATTTAACCTCTCAGAAAAAAACTTTTTTAACACTGACTGGTTATTAGACATGGAAATTAATTAATATTTGTATTAAAAATCATATAAAGATACTTTGAGATGTTTTCTTTTTCAAGACCATTTCAATCTATTTTAACATTTTTCTTAAGATAAATTGTTCAAAATACCTAATTCATTACTACAATTTAGCTTATTTTCAATATTAACAATTTTGAGGTTTAATGAAATTGCAAAATTGTACAAATAAGTTCAATTCAAGTATGTATTAAAAAAAATATTAAAATTTTATTTCTAAAGTAGATTTTGAGTTTGTCTTCAGTTACCAGTGAGCAGTTGCACTGTATTCCGAACAAAAATGCATGAATGCAAATGAGTCCTCAGAACTTACTGTCCAGTACACAGCAGTACTCCGCATGTTCAAAAAGATGCTGCATGAACTTACCTTCACAAAAATTTCCTTTAAGTTCAAAAGCTTCAGCATTATTATACAGAGGTACTTATATCTCCTTCCCAAAACTTCAATAAGCTAAAAACTTGAATCATATTTGCTCCTCACCTAGAAAACTATAATTGTGATACCTGATTTTTTTGTTTTCTCATCTATTCTGTTTGCTTTGTTTTTCTTAAATAATCAGGAGTTTAATATGGTAAGTATTAAAATTAAATCCAGTCCCTCTTTAAAACAGGCTATAAATTTTCATTTGCAAAAAATTTATTTAATTCCAAGAAAGTACTTCACCTTACAGAAATACATTAAAATATTAAACCTGCTCAGAGATTTTTCAAATCAAATATATACTCTTCTTCAGCTAGTTTAAGTGTTAAATGTTTTTTGTTTAACCAACTGACTCAGAAGGTTCCTGTTTGTTGCTCAAAGAAAATGCTGCACGTATTTTTCACTTTACAGCATTCTGATACAAAAGCAGTGCTGTCCTCTAGTGGACAGCAGACAAGCAAGGCTATAACCATCTATTCCGATTAACCTTGTATCCAAAATAACTCACTCATATAATTTTAATATTAAGCTCAAATTTGATTTCTTAAAGTTATTTTTAAATCTTGCAATCCCCATGCAAGCTCCTTAGATATAGTAAAATATTTTAAATATTAAATGCCTTTAAATATTAAATGATGGTGCTGTAAAAAGACATTCTCTTGGATCAAGTATCTTGTACCAGTTAATCAGCATCTTCATATGCTAATAATACATGAAAATAGTATTAGTACATGCAGAGCCCATTTGTAAACAGTGAGGAAATTCCAGATTTTGGGACATTAGGATTTGATTGAGAAATATATAATAGAAACTACTGAATGAGTATTTAAAACTTCTAGTTTTCTTTTTATTTGGAATAAAAATATTTACCAAACAATAGTGACTAATAGAAAAAGTTTCAGCACAGGCTGACAAAAAAAAAAAAAGGTAAATGGTTAGTTAGCCTACCGGGGTCACTAAGAGACCCAACATTTATTTATTTATTTTAAATCTAGGATTCTACAATAAAGTAAGAAAATGTTAGGAGCTTACAGCTCCTGGCAAAAAGGAGGGCTAAAATACCAGTGGACAGGCAAATACCATTCCACCTAGAATTCTGTCACCTGCAGGTAAAGGCTAATAGAGAAACTCTTTTGCTTAGGGCATCTAGCCTTTTAATTAATTCTTACTAGAGAAGTTAGGAAGCAAAATCAAGGCTGCATGTCTGTTACAAGTTTATTTACTTGGCTACCCATTGCAGCTCTCTTGAAGAGTAAAAAAAGACGACTGGCCCAACAGCTAAAAAACCATGGAAGCAGAACAGTCCACATAACTGCTTCAAAGGAGCTACTGCCAGAGGTAGATTTCACTTTATTTGTGCTCTCAGACAAGCCAATTACTTAGTAAAAAATCTTAGAAAAAATTTTCTGTGTGCACACAGAGCAGAAAAGGTCTTTAAAAAAGACTTACTGGATTTATACGATGTATTTGTCAACTCCTGAGACCACATTTCTCTCCATATGGAGATCCAAATATATATACACAGTAGCTGAGAAATACTGAGATTGCTTATATGTTATAAATATATGATGTATTATATACATTTTAAACATGTAATCTCATTATACTGAGATTGTTAATTGGAGATAGTATATAAATGATAAAGAATTTATACATGTAATTCTCATTAATTTCTATGCTATGTTCATACTTCAATAAATGTGTGACTGTCCTTCCTTTCTGACATGTTGGAAATGACTACAGTTTTTAGTTACGGTAAGCTGATGGGGCCTGATCACCAGCTTTCTGTGACCTCTTCCAATTTAGTATAAACTGGAAGATGACACACACAAAGCTTTTCCAAGTGAACTCCTTCAAAGCAGGAGTTTGTTCAATACATACGTACCTACATACATGCACAGTCACACACCTTTTCTCCCCAAATTAAGTGCTGTTGGATTAAAGAGATGTGGGGAGGATAACATTACTAAGCATGCCATTCTCTGATAATCAAAATTGTCTGTAAACAAAACCCTCTTTCCTTTGAGAATCAGTCTGCCAATATAACATAAATGGGACATGACAGGTTGCAAAATGATAAAAAGGGGTGAATTCCATCAGACTGTCAGGCTGATGCATGGGGTGGGGAATAAAGGCTACTGAAAAACAAGTGTTGATCCTTGGGTTTCTTCTTCTTTTTTTTTTTTTTTAATTTTTTTTTTAAAGCATTTCATGCAAGTTTCGATACTGTGTCTAGTTGCTTTTATGTTCTTCAGGTTTTTGATGCCTATCCACTGCAATGTGCTCTCACTGTCATGTTACATGATTTCCACAGCATGTTTTTGATTTAGCTAAAATAATGCAAGCCTCCAAAAGACAGGTAGAAAACATTTAACATCCTGTTAAATACTTACTTATCCACAAAACGACATAAGTTATGAGTATGTTGAATGATGTATTACACAAAGCAAGCTCTGAACAAACTGATGTATCTGTATGGAGAAGTCAAATGTCATTAACAATTACAGATGCCTGAAGCAGCGTAGTCATTGCATGCAATGCTGTACTTCAGCTAGCTAGACCTGCCCCAGCAATGAACAGAAGTACCATTTTTTGGGCTTTTTGTTTAAAAGCTACCTTGTTTGCTGTTAACTCAGGTGCCTATGACACATGCTAAGAGACAGATACATCCTCCATCTGAAAGTTCTGTTGATCCATCAAAAGAAAATACTGCTTTGAGAATGACTACTTTAATGGAGTGTATTACACTCACTATTGCAAAAATTGAAAACGGCTGCCCAGAAGCAGATTAAGGCTTCAGTGTGGAAAAGAACAAAACTGAGTCTTGATTTTCTCCAGAAACTCACATCGCCCCATGTTGGGTTGTTGAAATTAGAGACTTGACTATCTCAAATTATATGACTGAAGGTAATGCTGTCATGTTTCTCTATAAGTGCTGGCCAGTGGTTAAGGCCATGACTGGCTGAATAGAGGTAAGTAGATTACAGTATGATCACTTTTTAACCCAACTATTTACTGTTTCCTAATTGTTGATTCCCTCCAAAATCCAACAACAGCACCAGACTAGTTGAATGGATTATTAAACTTGTTGAGGTTAAATAAAATCTGTTCTTCATATCCCTTCTGATGGGTTCAGACTTCTGTCTCACTGACTGATTAGGCAGTGTGCAAGTAAACTCTTAAAGAATGAAAACTGTGGAAAAGATGCTCTACACTTTATCATTTTGCAGAGCCATGGTCACTGAGGGAAATAATATTACTTTATTCATACTGTTTAAAAAATGCTTCAGAGAGTGAAAGGTGGAGAGATAATTCAAGAAGACCCTAATTACCATCCCTTTAAACATATATTCTGACATCAATAGAATCACACAAGCATAAACCAAAGTGGAAGAGTAAAGAAGTAAGTCCAGTTTGTGATCCCACCTCTGAAAGGATGTTTCTGGTAAATTCTAATGCAAATGACTCCAAAGTATTTGCGCGATATTTTGGAGGCAGTGGAAACATTATCTGTATTTCCATTATTTCCTTTCTAAGTCAAATTACCCTGAGATATCTTTCACTCATCTAAAAGCCTTTATGTAAGACTGTATTTTGACACTTTCAAGAGAGTCATAAGACCATTCAAATCCTTCTTATAACAAGTAAAGTTTGCAACTCATTTTCTCAACCATTGTCTGTTGCCTTCTGCTATATTCAAATTGAAGAAAATGAGAATTACCTATTCTGGTGGGAGGTTATGGAGCTGAAAATAAAGAAAGAAGAAAGAGACACAGTTTCTAGAATATTCATCTCAGAGCAAGTAAGCAACAGATTTTGAAAATAACACTAGCATTAAGGATGTTTCTGGATAAATAATGCTCATGTTGGTTGAAAAAAATACTGAAAATCTTGAGTTCAGTAGTGTCTTTGTCTTATCACATTTTGAAATAGAAGAGAACATTCTAGAATTTATATTTTATATATAAAGCAATGAGTATTATTGTACAACTAGAGACAGGGAATTGAAGGCATGATTCAAAGACCAATCAACTTTGAGAGAATAAATACCCTCTATTTTGTATCCTCTTGTCTTGAAGATGCAAAAATTCCTGTCCAACGGCAGATATATTTCAACTTAAATGTACTTGTTGGTCCTTAAATGTGGCTATTTGGACTGATTTCTCTGTAGGAAAAAACATACTTTTCTTTCAATGTCTTTGCTTGTAGATACTCCAGTGGTGTCCACAGACATGGTATTAATTGCAAGGCAGAAGCCTGGGACTTTTCCTAATTCTTTTTAAAATGATTTGGTCAACATCTATATGCTCTTCAACCTGTTTACACCCTTCATCTCTTAAAATATTTTCTTAGAACCCAGAAAGGGCTCTAAGATTTCTGCAACAATCAGGCTTGTGAAATATTTTAAGAAAAACAATGCACACTGTTTTTGGTGAAGTTTTCAAATTCTGGGAGACATTGTATTTCCTGCTCTCAAAAAAAAATGTCTTTAAATTCATTTCACGTTTTTGCTTTTAGTAGAGGTCTTACAACTGAAATAGTACTTCCCCTTGACAACAAAAGCAAGAGAGGTCAATATACAAGATAGTCAAATCCTGTGAAGAGCATAAACATGTACTTTATGCAGCCTTGCAAGGCAGAGAGACCTAATAGCTTGTATAAAGCTACCTAATTTTAGGTGCAGATTACTATACTTAAGCAAGTAAAATAGCACAGCAAATTTATTTTGCAAAAATATGAGTACAAATCTGCAGATTTGTGTTCTGATATTTATTGTGTTTAGATTTTTTTTTTCAGGTATCACTTAAAATAAATAAAACAGGTCAGAAAAAAAGTCTAAAATATAATCAACTGTATCATCTGGCATTTTGTTCTTTACTTACTATCAGTTTAATTAGTATTTCATGTAATTATAAAAAATCAGCAACCATATGTTAAAAAGAGCAAAAATGCATGTAAAAAGTGTTGCTATACTGTGATATGGACTGACATATAGCTGATATATTTGACAAGTTTACATTTACTTCATTTTTCACTGGTGATTGCATGCTATTCCATTGATATTTGTTGCAAGTATTTGTTTTCAGACCTTCAGAGTAGTTGCCTTAGTGATTTTATGTGGTGCAAAATGCAGTCCTAAATAGGGTTATCAATTTAAAAAGAAGTAATTTGGTCCCATCAACATGACAACATCTTCGTCATGAGTGCAAATATTCTCAGACTGAAAAAAAAACACAAGTAACATGTGCCTGTTCATACTCATTAGATAAGCTTGTATTCTACTATACTATTGCATTTTGAATGAGTATATTTCACTACCAGACAATATATATTTCTTGCCATTAGCAGTCATTCAGCAATACTCTAGTTGGGAATGACCAACCGAGAGGTTAATGCAATTCAGACTGCAAAGTGCAGAACAACAATGTCTGTTTAAAAATAGTACTGCTTTTCCCGTGTACTAAGCACTTCCAAGAAGTTGAACTCAACTAGTCCTCACAGAATGGCATAATGAGCTGAAACAAGTTCTTGTATGTAATTTTTTCTTCCCAAATACCGCTTGCAATAAAACAAACAGGAAAAATCACAATACTATTGAAGAAGAAAAAAAATATTTCATGATATTTTCATCAAATTAATTACTCCTTTGTCAAGGTAAAAGCTGAATGTTTATTTTACCATCTTGAAATGGTGCATGTTTTATTTAAATAAAACATCCTGAACTTCTTACATCCACAATATTTTGCAAGAATAGATTCAATTTTTGTTAACTGTAATGACAGAGTTGATTTAACCCAAATATATCTATACATTTTATAGGTATGTATAAAAATATTTTAGTTATTTGTTTTAGAGATTTTAAAGTATTCATTAACTATGAATAATAATACCTATAAAAAATAATCTATCTCAAATTTTCATTTATCTAAGTCTGGGATTCTTTAATGATAACAGCAGCATTTAAAAGATGACCAAGCAGGTTCATCACAGTATCAATTAGTTAATGTTCCCATTCCTGATCTCAGTTAAAAAAAAAAAAAAAAAAAAAAAAAAAAAAAAAAAGCAAATGAAAACTACATAGTATCTGTGAACTCCACAGCAAAGTAAATGATGGACTGTTTTCTAAGTACCCCTTACTTCTGGGAAGTTCTGGTAAGGTTCTGGTTATGTTGTTACAACTCGTCTTCTTTTCCTGCTGGACATTATAAACACAAACCATTCTGCAACTACTATAGCAAAAAAAAAAACACTTTCAGCCCCGATTTCAAGATGCTCTAAAGTGTTCTGAATACTTTACTTCAGACCTAACAGAACATGCCTTCAACCACTGTCTCTGAAGGTGCATACTCAACAGCAAGTACATATTCAATTTAGTTACTGTTGGTTATAGACTCTCTTTCATGAAAAACTTCCTCCTTTTTAAGGAAGTGCAAGAGAAAGTAAGATCAAATTAGAAACTTGTGGACAAACAGAAAACCCGTGGCTGAGTTAGGAACTAAGCTATTATTTTAGGTAGCCTTTTTGAGACTCGGTCAGAAGACAATCCATCCCTATGTACTAAGTCTCATGTGATGGATAGGGTAAAGGTGAAGAACACCTACATAACATAAACACTTTAGTCTCTCTTGATTGACACTCTCACCTAGTCTTTGAATTGATGTTGAGAACGCAGGCTGTATAGATCCCTCAGGGACGCAACAAATGAGGACTCTTTCACGGAGGAGCAGGTGTCAATAGTGACAATCATTTCAGTGCAATCGCACTAGCTGTACCGTGTTTTTATGGTGAAACAGAATTTTATCATTGACCATATCAAATACATAGGAAAATCCAGCTGGGTTAATGTTAATGCAATGCAATACGAATGCCCAGTGATGCAAAAAAGACTAAATCCAAAGAAGAGAAATAATCAGGTTATTAGTCCTGTGTAGGTTACATGACTCTCACCATTCCAAAGAGCCATCTCAGTCAGCAAAATTTCAAAGAAAAAGATTGTTTTTTGCTTTAAGAGGAGATGCTTTGCTTTTACTTAGCAAAATTTGGGAGGCAAAGTTAACAGCTTCCAGTAATGTGTTGCTCTTGTTATATGTCTACTCAGTTTTCCATACACAGCACTTTTTCTGTTTGCTCTTGTAACAAGTGAGAAGCCATACAGATTCATTAGACTAAATATTTCCAGTCAACCACATTAAAATCTGTGATTAACCAATAGCCATATCTATTTAGCTTATGTTCTGTACCACAGCTTTTGGATGGAATGGATTGATCTACAAGTAACATCAGAAATTAGACAGGTCCAATGGCTTTCTTGGCTGATGAAAATTACTGGTTTTCCTTGCACATATACAGGAAGGAGAAGAAAATATTCAATGTAATGTTCACCCTGCATTTTAAAAGATCTTCATCTAATTAAAAATAAGATAATCATGTCCTAGGTGTACATAGCTGGATACCATAGATTAAAAAAAAATATAAATGTGGAAAAAACAAGCTTCTTATCACAGATGATAAATCCAGATAAAGACTTATTTTCAGAAATAGAAACAAAAGTCAGAAAGACATGTAGATGCTCCTTAAAGTACATTGCTTTAAAAAGGCTATCTTTTCTCTTTGAAACGAAAGTAGGAAACAGAGAATACCCCAAACTGTGTCCAGTAAGGTCTAGATATTTGATGTACTATACATATACAAATAAAGAACAAAAAATACTCTGGTTAATAATACCTAGTCAGGATTCTATGTCGCAGTCCAAGGTGCATACCTTATCTGTTAATGATGTAGATAATAAATTTTTCTCTAATATTATAAAAATGTTGATGAATTTAAAACCAACTAAAATTCATATTAAAAGATGAACCCCCTATAAATGACATGCATTCTTACCTGTGTATGTTGTCTTGACCAGAAGGGACTACACCCAGGTTTGCTGCCTTCACTACTTTCTCAATTATTACAAGACTAGTAGAGTTCTGTGGAGCAACAGCTATGGTAGCAGATGTCTCATTCATTCCTGTCAGTATCCCTGAAACATTAAGTATTTCATTATAAATTCTTTTTATTTGTTTGCTTATTATGCTTAAAACCAAAATAAGAGATTTCTCAACATGAAAAAAATGCACCTTCATTACAAGTTAAATCATACGTTGAGAAACAATTTTATAAGAAATTACATAATTACATCAGCTTAATATATTATTTTCAAGGCCCTGTTACTAGAAATAAATTACTAATAACTGGACAATGATATGTGTGATACTAATGCAACTGTGAAATCAGGATGGTTGTTCTTAAAAATAATAACTTAAAAGAAGAATGTAAACACAGAAATGAAATATAAAGTAAGATAGATTTGGAAATTCCAGTTTATGTAAGATCATATACAAAGATACCTTCTAATCTTTCAATCATAAAACCATAGTACTTAATTATAATTTGAAATCCAATTGCTAGAAGTAAACTTGAAATTCAGATAGTCATCAGATCAATTTAGTTCCTGAGGACAAAGTCATCACATTAGAAACTGGGAAATTCAGTTAGTATCCACCTCTTTAAAATGTCATGATAAACTTTTTGATTAAAATAATTTGAATATCAGTATAAAATAGAACTGAAATATCGAGATTATATCTGAACACATGACAAAAAAAAAAAAAAAGAGTAAAGAAAATGTTCAAGGTCATTTTAACAAACACAACAAAACAAAACACAAACCACTTTTCTCTCCTATCAAAATCCATTGTTTAGAAGAATAATTTGCAGGACACTTATGCTGATTAAAACCCAACAGTAACTACATCTTTGTATCATTGTGTGTGTATTTTTTTACATTATGAGCAGAAACTGAAAACACAAACAATGGAACACAGTACTTTTGGCAGAAATGTGAAGCATGTGAAATCCACAATAACATTAATAATGAAAACAATACAAAACTCTCAAAAGCCTAATATTTTAGGGCTGCACATGCAGTTCTAACCCGTAGCAAACAACATGAAGATGCTGAGTAGAGCAATTAAAAAAATAAATCCAACATTTTAATGCACCAGAATGTGCATTAGCTGCTGTCAGAAAATAAGAAATATCAAAGTAAAAATAGAACAGCTTATGAGTAAATAATGGGATATTTTTGAACATGATCTGCACTTGAAGAGAACAAAAATAAGCATGCAACTTCTATAAAAATCAGTTTTATCTTGGGAATAGTACATTCTGTTTCAAATTGTTTAACTTCACTATTAGGCAAAAGCTTTAAAAACTACATACGCAGACTAAAACTGCTTTTAAGCAAAGCATGGGGACTGACATAACACTGCTGAGAGATGTGTGTACTCATTTAGGATTTAAACCTTCTCCATTAAGCTCTATTGAAGAGCAAATGCTGAATAAATGAATGCAACTATGTTTATGTTAAAAGCCTGTTTCCCGCAGCATGTAATTAAAGGAAATGTTGTACAAAGCCAGTACTTTTGTCAAGCTCCTGTAAATGGAAAGATGGATAGCACTCAGAGAAGTGAATGCATTGCTTCATATTTAACCTTAACACTCTTGTCATTAATGGTTTGTCTAACTTGTTCTATAAAAGACAAGGTACTGCTCCATTGAAGTAAAATTAAAAAAATCAACTAAACCATGCTTTTCAGAACAGAAGATTCATTATCGTCGACTAATGTATTGGCATAAAGCAAAGTAACATCCTATCAAGTAAGGCACACATTCAATCTGCCTTTCCACCCCCCTTTATTTTTAACTCATGCTGTTTTATTGTTATAGGCAATTTGTACCACTCAGCATGACAGTGTAAACTGAATCAAGATTAATTTACATGCAAAAGAACACTTAGGAGAGCAGCATGGTAAGCAAATGTATTGTCTCGATTGCTGAGGTGGAAAAGAACCTGGAAAGAAAAAAGGGTGCTCTAATTAAGGGGCATCAAATATGATTGCTCGTGGTAGTCAAGGGCCAGAAAATAGTAAATGTCCAACCATTTAAAGAATTAGCATCTTGCTTGTTAGGAAGACAAGTTGGATGCATAAATTTTAATAAAATTAAGTAAACAATTTGTTTACTCAATCAAGTTTCTTTTTTCCTTTTTCTTAAAATAAATACACTTAAACACTTTTTAAAAATAATTGACAAAATTATTTTAAAACATGTCCATAAGTAGGGGGGGAGGAAGTCCTTATAGTTGAAGTAGTTTTACTTGGCTCTTTTAAAAACATAATAAAAATTCTGAGTAATACCCTGCTGTAACAATCACACGCCACCTTTAATATTACATAGAACATCAAGATCTAAGGAAACTCAAGTCAGAGCATAGAACAGCAATTAATCTGGGTTAACTAATTGATACAATGAAATAACTGTACACATTTTTAATGGTAAAAGGAACTGAAATTGGAAAAGATATGTTAGCTACCGGATTGGTCCTATTCTTAAACAAGCCAAGGGTAGTTTTGCTATTGATATTAAAAAAATAAAAAATAAAAAATGGGTGAAAATCTGGATACAGAGTTCCCAACAGCACGCGTCTCACTTGTACCAAATTCCTGTTAAAGAATCCAGACTTATTCTTGAGGAAGTGATGTACAATAGGATATAAAATACTGAGGCCTGAAGATCAGTAAAAATATTTAACCAGCGAGGTAAAAAGTAGTCTGTCAATACCATTCTTATCCACTGATTCCAAATTGTCAAACTCAGCATTAACATTAACTTAGCAGCTGCCCTGCAGCATTACCTCACGGGAGGATTCCCCAGTTCAGAACTGGAGGAAAGGCAAGATGGTGTAAGCAAGGCTAACCATATCATGTGCAGCATGTGCATAAATACAGCTTTCGAGGTTTGCCGCTACCACTAGATAACCTCCGCAGCCATGAATATTCAATAACCTGTCTGTTTTCCTCTCTTTATGCCATCAGGAAGAAAATGGAAATACACAAATGTAACAGACAATGCAAAACAGCATAGTGTAATTGAGTAAAGATGTGAAGCAATGAATTGTCTTCTATGTATCAGTATAATACTGGGTATTTCTCTTTAGCATTCTTATTAGATTACACACACAATTTAGATGTAAAAATCCTTAAAACCCATACATATTCTCATTCTCCCCCAATATAGTCTTGCATTTCTAATATTCTCCTCACTCCTTCACTGTTTTTTACCTATTTGTTTTGGTTGCAAATAAAATAAGGCATCTCCAGGTACAAGACTTGTAACATCTTAAGTCCATAAAGGCAAGGAAAAAAAACAAAAAAAGAAAAAAGGAGAAGCATGATAAGTGAAAAACAAGTTATATAAATCAGATTCATTTGGAGAATACAGACAAATGGAAGTTAAACACAAAATAGAATAATACATAGTAACTTCTAAACTGCCCCGCATTTATTACTGTAATTCAGATTTTTCATTTATCAAGAGCACATAGTAATTCTCTCCAAATACTAGCTGTTCCTAGATACCTGTAATAAATACTGAGGTAAAATTTGGAACTGAGACTTCTATTGCTAAAAATATTTTGAAACTGCTGATATTTATAACAACAAAGATGCAATAGAAAAGGGTTTTAAACCTGTGGTAAATTTGCTAGCATCAAGTCCTGCATCAAAGAAAGAATTCAGGAAGACAGAGAGAGCAATACAGAAATGCCAAGAGACCTTCATGGATTTACAAATACTTCATATAAACAAATTTTCAAATAGCTTTATTCAGAGTAGCCTTTCTGCTCTATTAAACATAGCAAACAGCTGCCAGATTTATTCAGACAAATAATCAACAACCATAGAAGTAAAATGGCAGAAGAAAAAGGAATTTTGGCAACAACTCCACAGAGGACCACAGCTATTCTCCAAGTACACTTCTTCTATGTGCTCGTGGTTCTGTATGGCCAGTCAGGAGGAAAAAAGCCCTCAGTCACAGCAAAACATGCAAAAGCTCTATTGAAATATCACAAAGCAAGCAAATATAAAAACATGGAGGAAGAAGCATAGTAACCTGCTTTCCTTTCACTACAACCTCAGCTACAAATTTTAGAAGGGAATAGTTTAAAATAAATGTGCCACAGCCTCATTCAATCACTCACCTTGGGTTGCTGAGCAGGTATAAAGCAGAGAGGCAGGCTTTAGCCAGCAAAGGGTAAGAACAGCAAATAAGTATCAATGGGTTAAGAAAACAAAGCACAATCCTAACTTTTCATTGCAACAGTAAGCTTAACTGAAAATGATACAAGCAATATTTAAACTACTTTCTTAATCATTCAAAAATACAAAAGCCAAGAACTGTTCAAAAGCAATAATTAATAATACATAGCATGACTCATTGGTGTTGTTGACTGCTTGATGGATATACTGAGTTTCTGAGCCTTACACAGCAATGAGATAGGATCCCATGGGTATATTCTCATCTCAATGTGAAGAGATTTACACATGTAAATCCCCATACATTGAGATAGATGAGTAAACACTATTACATTTGAATGCATCCAAAATGCAATAATTTATATTTTGAGATGTCCAAGAGCTACATTCAAATTAAGGGTAACAGCATGAATTGTTCCATTTAACAACAAGTCAAAGCTAACTACAGTTTTCTCTAATTATTTTGTATAAAACATTCGAGTCACTAAAAGCTCTTACGAAGCTTCAGACTAGGAGCAGAAACTTACATTCTTTAGAGACACGACATTAGAATAATGCCTGCTGAAGTACAAAAAAGATATCACCCTTCTAAAACATTATTCTGATAATGTCTTTATATGAAGTGCTTGAAGGAAGAAGATGAAACTTCAAAGTAGCTGAAGAACGCGTACACTACTAGTATTGAAAAGTAGCCTTAGAAAAAAAATACTAGTAAAGACAGACACCATATCAACGTGTGTTTGATTTATTTCTTGGAGCTGGGGTTCCAACTTTCTGCTTTCCTGCTAGTAGGAAACTCATTATTATTTCATAATAGGAAGCCAAAACTCTCTGAGCCAAAAGTTCCAGGGTAAATGGTGAGATTTGTGGTTTTAAAGGGACACCAAACACCTGTCAAATAGCACTGCATGTCCTTTTAAAGATGTTTTAAAATTAAATCATTAGTATCAGACTGAATACTAATAGAAACTAACACAAGCAGTTACACTGGAAGCACTTGCTGTACACTTTGAAATTGATAAAGCCACACAACCTCTTCTGATCCACATATGTTTATTGAAGCTCCTGAAATAGTATTTCTCACCTTGCTCCTTCTTAAAGTCTTTCTCTGACATAGTGACAGGCAAAAGCAGTTCTCCGACAGGGGGCTGAATGTTAACATTGAAATGATCATCCTTCGTGCTGCAAAAAGAGAAGTTAAGGAGATTCAATCAAGTGCTTAAAAATAGAATTGTACTTATCAGCTCCAAATTTACTACGAAATCTCTAAACAGTATAAAAACTACCTGATTTCTACCTTGTTAATCCAAAAATCTGCTAATTCCTTATATCACTAAAGCTGATCCATCATCACCAGTACAAATATAGTGTGAAATAATATATAAATATATAAATAATGCGAAATATAGTGTGAATACTCTCATATTTCTGTAATGGTAGCTTCTACTCATGATAACGTTTATTTGTAATCTATACAGCATCAAACAAACTATATCCTTATAAAATTATTTATTTCTCAATTCTTTTGATAAAAATTTTATTCACAAATTCTGTCATCAGCAACAGCTGTCCCAGAAACAGGACTAAACCTATCAAAGGTATACATTATGACAAAAAGCACTATTGTGGTGTCCCATCCCCTCCCATAAAAAAAGAAATATATAAAAACAACAAATTTGGGAGTGGAAAAATGATTTTGTAACATTTTCCATATCTAAATACAAATACAGCATAATGATTGATTTAAACTATGTCTAGTAGTATACTACTATCAAATATTATAGATTCCTCCTCAAGAAATAAATCCCATACCCTGAAGAGGATCAGGTCTGGGAATACTTAAGCAAACTGGACATTTTTAAATCCATGGGCCCTGATGGGATGCACCTATGAGTGCTGAGAGCACAGGCAAATATCACTGTGATGCCACTCTCCATAATCTTTGTGCTATTGTGGCAACTGTGAGAAGTGCCTGTGGAGGAAAGCAAACATAACTCAAAAAGGGCAAGAAGGAGTACACGGGGAAGTACAGGCTGTTCAGCTTTCTATCGATCCCTGGCAAAGTGATCAAACAGTGCAATAGCACATGGAGGCAGAAGAAAATCACCAGGAGTAGTCAGCGTGGATTCACCAAGTGCAAGTCCTGCCCAGCCAACCTGATGAGCTTCTGTAATGAAATCACCAGCCTGATGGATAAAGGAGGAACCATCAGTATTGTCTTCCTAGACTCCACGAAGAAATCTGACACTGTCCCCCGTAAGATCCTCCGAGGGAAGCTGCTGAAGCATGGGCTGGATGAGCAGTGTGGTGGATCAACACCTGGTTGAACAGCTGGGCCTCGAGGGTAGTGCTCGGTGGTGCAAAGTGGTTGGAGGCCAGAAATGAGCAGCGTACCCCAGGGGTCACCACTGGGTCCAGTCCTGTTTAACATCTTCAGTAATGAGCTGGACAGTGGGGTAGAGTGCGCCCTCGGTACATTTGTGGATGACATGAAGCCAGGGGGAGTAGCTGATTCTCCAGAAGGCTGTACTGCCATCCAGAGGGCCGGAGAGGTGGGCTGACAAGAATCCCATGAAGTTCAACAAGTGCAGAGGGCTGCCTCTGGGGAGGAACCACCCCAGGCACCAGGACAGGCTGGGGGCCACCCATCTGGAGAGCAGCTCTGCAGGAACAGACCTGTGCTTGCTGGTGAGCACCAAGCTGAACGTGAGCCAGCGATGGGCCCCTGCTGCTAAGAAGGCTGACGGTATTGGCTGCATTAGGCAAAGTATCGCCAGCAGTCAGGCGAGGTGATCCTGCCCCTCTGCTCAGGGCTGCTGAGGCTGCACCCGGAGTGCTGTGTCCAGTTCTGGGCCCCTGGTACGAGACAGACCTGGACATACTGGAAAGGGTCCCACAGAGCACTACAAAAATGAAGAAGGGACTGGAACATGTCTCCTGTAAGGAGGCTGAGAGAGCTGGGACTGTTCAGCTTGGAAAAGAAAACACTTACGGGGATCTTACCCATGTATACAAATACCTGTAGGGACAGTGCAATGAGGATAGAGACAGCTCTTTTCAGTGGTGCAGAGTGGCAGAACAAAATGCAGTGGGCACAAACTGTAACACAAATGTTTCCCCCAGAACATCAGGAAGCACTCTTTTAGTGTGTAGGTGATGCACAGGTTGTGGAGTCTCCCTCTTTGGAGATATTCAAAAGCCATATGGACATTGTCCTGGCAAACCTTGTTCTAAGTCCCTGCTTGAGCAGGGTAAGTGGACTGGATGACCTCCAGAGGTCCCTTCAAACTACGCAATGAATCTGTGAACTTCCTCTCCTCACCCATTAAATTCTCTAAGTTTCCAACTACCTTGTCTTGGAGTTCTCCACAGAAACTCTGCTATGTTTGACTAACTGTAGCTTATAGGATTCAGCTAGCAATTCGGGATAAGTATACCCCATCAGAACCTTTGTTAAAGGTTTGAAGTATGAGAAATTTGTAGAAAAGAACACCTTTTATTTTGCTGATGTACCAAATATTCAATACATATTGATTGCTGATATGCCTGAGATATCCTACTTAAATACAATGATGCAATCATTAGAATGGAAAATGTGTTTGATTGACAGTATTTAAATTAACCTCAAGCATGTTACTGATTTTTTTTCTCTTTCAAATAACCTTGCAACTTTAAAATTCTGGAATTGAATTGGCTGATGCAACAAACAGCACTAGATGAATCATACACAAAATGCATGTCGGATGATTCATACACAAAATGTGTCTCCACCCTCCCAAAGATGCAAGAAAAGCCACTTGAAAAACAGAAATTTTTTTATTGTTCTATTACTAGATTTTAATACTTACCGTAGTAACCCAAATTCACATGCAAATCTTTGGAACAAATACACAATTTCTTTCTAACTTCTGATGTGATAATTATGTTTATGCATGCAATCTCAAGTATGGGCTTTACAGGTGAAATTCAGCAGGAATGCCACCTTTGTTGAAAATTATTAAACACAGTGAAACAATCTCAAAACCTGTCTAGCATTCATTTTACTAAGAATCATTTATGAAGTGCTCCTTTAAAAAATCTGCTTAGCTAAGAAATTCTCACATTTTTTTTTCTATATTACTGAAATGTCATCCATCTCTAAAGACATTAAGATATCAAAAGAACAGGGATTGGTTGATTTGCTTGCAGGATCAAGTGCCTTGTAAAATAAAGAAGTAATATCTTTTTTTTTTTTTTTTTTTTAAATGATCGAGAACTCCATAAGCCTAAGAGCTGAAGGAAGGCTCTTTAATCAATTGCCCCATAACTTTTTACTGTTTATATATACACTACTTAGACTATATGACTAAAACTTTTAATGATACCTTCATTAGTGTTGTTCAATTGATTGTCCAGCCAATGCTCTTTCATATTTAAACATCATATGCATTAAATAATTCAGCATAAAACAGATTAACAGTTTTGCATAACAACGATTCATGCCCTACTTTGACTGGACATGCCATTTGTACATAAACTTGACTTGTAACATTTATGGTTAGATTGCACTGAAATGCTTGCTTGTAACAATCTTTTCACCCTAAGAGGGAATAAAAGCATGAGCATAGCTTTGGTTTTAAATGGCTATAGCTGCTTGAGAGGACCACTCACTACCTCTGCTGCTTAGAAGCATTCCATTTCCCTTTCCCCTAGTGATTAAAAACTAACAGATATTATTTGATAAACCATGAACTATTCATAGTCTGCAGACAGAATCTGATGTCCGGTTATTCTTCAAAAACACTTTGATCTTAATCTCACTTTAGCCAACATCTGGTTTACTTTGCATTACTTTAAGTTCAGCATCCTTTACAGTAAATTTATTTTTCAGCCAGAGAAAATCATCGTCCCTTTCTTTTATTAGTCTCTACGTCACACATTACAGACTAAATATAGAGATTTTATTTATTGATTTGCATCTCTTTTATTAGACCTTTACATTAGACAAGCAGTAATATCTAATTTAACAGAACTAATTTCCTAGTTCCATAATCTGGGCTTACAGGGGCCTCTGGAAATCACCTGCATCTACCTCCTGCTCCATACAGGGCCACCTTAGTTCATATTTCTCAGAGCCTTGTCCACTTTAGCTCTGAGTATCTCCAAAGATGGAGATTTCATCAGCTATCTAATGTTTATTGTTTAATAATAATGTGTAATAATATTTAATGTTTAATAACATTTAGTAATGTTTAATGTTTAATAATATTTCATGTTTAATAATAAAATTGAGTCATGCAGTACAACGAGTAATTTCCCCCAAAATCTAGTAAACTAAATTCCAACACATTACTTCAGATCCTAACTAATATAACTAATGTTTAAATAAAAATCTGCAGAAGTGGTTCAAAGCTTGAATATATTAATGTTTAAGAATCTGCGAGACAATTGGTTGCACTGAAACATCCCTCACGTGGTGGTGTTCTAACTTTCCTGGAAAATAATGATGAAGAAATGTATCAGAAGAGAAAGTTTCCTGAGCCCATAAAATGTAACATCTTCTAAATTTCAAAAATTAAAGAGTACATCTTCTGATATTAGCTACTAAAATTGGTAAGTTACATCCTTTGTGGAACATTTATGCTTAATAAGAAGTCTGCAGTAGGAAGCTCTAAAGAATCAAATGGGGGTGTTTGAAAACAGTTCCTCACCACTACATAGCAATGTGGTTTTTGTTTTGATTTGTGAATTTAGGGACAAATACAGTCAGACATCATTTTACTTGCTGTTGCCTTAATAACTGTTAAAACTGTACACATAGCATTTTAAAACACTTCCATAAGACACAACTTTCATGATGTAATTCAAAGAATCACATGAATTTATCTTCTGATGTACCCAATTAAGATGAACAAATGAGAGATGATAATGCTCCCACAGGAACTCAGGAAGACTTACCATCTCTGTGATAAATGACACTGCAAGACTAACATTAAACTCTTTGGAAGACACACAGTTTTAACTCTCCTTCAGATGGCTGCAGTGGGAGTAGCTAGCACCTGTCATTTGAAACCGATATCCATTTTTCTTATTCCCCATCTCTTCCTCTTTTTCAAAAAGGATTGGCTCCAAAAGGTAAACATGAAAGAAGTTGTCTTTGCCATAACAAAAGACTTGAGGAAAAAGTCCTCTTTAAAAATATCTTCTTTACAAATATAACATTTTAAAAACTAATACAAATGACATTATCACCTCCAAATGAACACTTTTCAGATTCTACAATGGCAGTCTTTAAAGTTTTACTTTTTAAAGGTTATTATCATTTTAGCAAAAGGCTGGGGAATAGTCTTCTTGCTATTTATGTGCTCCTCTTTCACTTTACTCCCAGCAGTGCAGAGTGGTAGATGTTTGACCCAGAATACATCTATGGATAAAACAGCTCACTTTTTTTGTCTTGTATTCAGAAAAACCTCAACAGACAATTAGACAGAAACAGTGGAAGAGGAAGGACAACACATTAAATTCCTGCAAAAGATGGAATAAATCACTATGGGAGACTTTGTGCGTACTTTCTTGCTAAAGGAATAAATGTTATCCAGCTTTTACAAGAAAAAAGGCCTAGGAAATAGAAGAAATTAGAGTTGTTGTTCATGCCCAGCTTTGCTTTCTCTTGGTCAGTTATCTATCTAGATATATTTGCTTTCTGGAACTAGGCCAACTGACTACTTTAGAGTAATGAAGTAAAGAGAAGAGTACTGGATTGCTTGTCTTAATATCCAACATCTGTAAACAACTTAAAGATGTGCTGACAAAGCATGAGAGAAGGAAACAGCAAGAAACAAGTAAAAATGCGATTGATAATGATGTGAAATCAGTCCTGCTTCTCTAATGTTAGTTTTTAATATATTCCATAGTATATTCTACTACATAATTTTGATCAGATGATTTTGTGCAAGCATGTACACCTGAATACATTTTTGCACTCAAAAGAAATATTGACTGCTACCTAACTGATCCTCTTCATTAATTTCTTTTTGCAGGTACAAGTTCTGCTTGGGAAGAGTCCTACATCAACTTAAAGTGAGATCAGAGAATCTCATAATGAAAAAAAAAAAAAATTCTCTCTGCCTTAGACAAAAGTGTTTGCAATAAGGTAGAACTTGCAGACAGCAGATCTTGTAAAAATTTCAAATTTCATTCATGGTATTCACTTCATTTAAGAAGTTGCTAGATTCTCCCTACTACACCAACCTCTTTTGCAGTAGTCAATACAATACTCGCTTTTTACAGTCCAGGGCAGATGAGGTGAACAGACAACTCCTCTCTCTTCTAACAGCCTAACTATAGTACGGTCCTAGCTGTTCTGGTAATATTCAGCATTTTCCATATGCTACCTAAGGTAACCAGCCCATGCCTGTAAAAACCTCTGTCACATGTCACACTGTTTCCCCATGATCTTATCATTCAGAGTAAGAATGAAAGGCACAGAAGTTGTTGCCGTCATGCCACTTGTCTTTCTTCTAGGGAGCTCTGACTGTACTCTTCCCATTTAAACCTTGAGAAAACTAGGTTTGGATGAAGAGATGCACACCATGGACATATTCCCTATCCCATGTTGTTTCAGTGACAACTAAACAACATCTGCATAGTTTTCAAAATATTAGGGTAGAATAAAATGGGTTCTCTGTACATTAATTTTATCTCCAAAGCTGTGGTTCTTCCACAGCTTCAAGGAAGAGCTAAGAGAATGTGGGAAGAAGGGATGAAAAAGAAAGGGAAGAGGAGGTAAGGGCAAGCTTCCTTCCCTCTCCAGCTCTCCAGGTTATACATAGGACATCTCCTGTTCACATTTAGTCACTCACCAGACACCTAAAACACAATGGAACTGTTTCGGCTTTTACAAATACTGCCAGAAATTTGAAATTCTAAATACATGCACAGAAAACAGGACAGGAAAATCTGAAAACAGACAAAAAAGGAGTAATCCACGGTCAGTGGATTATACTGCGGTCAGTCTGCAATGCCAAGGATCTGTTCCAGGGAGCTGAGGAAGCTAACCTTTCCTCTGCTCACTGATGCCTGCCTGCCCAGCAAAGACAGGTCCCTTTCTGAGGTGGTGGGTATATTAATGCTTAACTAGGAGTTAACAACTATCTTGCACGTACGTTACCCAGTGACAAATGGCTTTACTCTTTCAGGTTGGGCCTATCCTGCTTACAAAGTCTGTAAAAAGTGTCCCAAATAGGAACAGTAATAATCATAAAAATCTTTTTTAAAAAAAACAAGTACCTCTATTAATTCCTCTACAACTTTCCACTTGAGAAAAGCATTACTGTGCAGAACACCGGAATAACTGAAGCAGTATGCCTCTACAAGGACATGGCACATGAAAAATGGCAACGAAGATGCATATGCCTTATGAATACATAGGGTGAGCAGCCTGATACATATTCTAAATAAATGCATTAGGAATAATTTTCATGTTATGGTGTTTCACCTTTTTTTAATTAGATGTGTGATCTTGGTAAGCTTTGCTTCATAAAAATAGTATTTACTAGGGAAGTCTTTCAAAGCTCAGACCTCTTAGCCTCTCTATAATACAATTTCTCCTTCATTGTCCTTGATTTGTACAACAGATTCAGAAAGAGATTTAAATATTTTATTACTCACATTATTTTTTTTTCTTTTTACAGTTTGTGTTTATTGAACCACTATTACAGCAGCACATCCCCAAACAGAAAGGTAGTATTTGCTATGCAAAACACACAGTCCATGATTGGCATCTAAGACCAATTGATCTACCCATTACCACTATCTCCCTACCCCCACAAGCATTACTACAAGGCTATTGATTTAAACACTGCCGATCGGTTTCCATTTTCTGATTTTGGGCAGTCCAATTAAGAAAGTGAGTAATTGTGATTACACTGCTTCAGGATCAATTACATTTGATGCAAGACAAAGTGCTCCCTTTTAGAACAACTAAAGAAAATTATTATGATCAGGTACACTTTACTGCTGAATATGCTTCTAACAAAATGCAAAATAACTGATAATGTCTTTCATAAAGATACATTATCAGGAAATACAAGAATATTGACACCTGTGTGCATATATTTTAACAACATTTAAACAAACTTTTTAAAGTTATTCTTTCTTTTGGATAAAACCTTTTTAATTAGTATGAAAGGCTAAAAGGGCTTCAGTTGAGTTCTCATACACAGCCCCCAAAACATCAGAATGCACAATTTCTGCAATGATGTTGACATCAGTATGATTTTGAATAATATTATATTTCTTACAGTAAAACAGCAAATTTTATGCAACAAACTTTTAAATCTATTTTTACACAATTTTCTAAGAACTAGTCTCAAAGAGACAGGGCCCTGTCAATTAGCAAAGGAACAAAGTAAGCAATTCCTATTCTTAATTTAATTTTAAACTTAGCTTGAGCTTTGTCATTGGACTCACATTGTCCAAATCATTAAAATGAATACACCACTGAGGTCTGAGGCAAATCTATTTACAGTGATGTTACTCATAGTCTGGTTGGTGTTCAGGATTATTGATCTGTCTTGTTTGTCTAATAGGAAAATAATAAACAATTACTAGGCAATGTTGGAGAAAGTAATCAGTTTTTATATATCACTAATACAGCAGACCTCCCAAAACATAAAGGTGATGATCTGCATAAAATCAATGTGTTATGCTACATTGCTTATCCTCATCACTTCTAAGATTCTTAGCAATAAATGGTATAAGTTTGGAATCAAATCATTAGTATACTGAAAATATGTACTTTAAAGAAAAATATCTGCTCTTTTCTAGAAAAGTGTTCCTGCTTGATAAACTGAGCATGTTTTATTTTAAAATAAAAACAAAATACATTTATTCATTTTGAAGCAATTATGAAATTGCATTGCCTAGAATGGAACTTCCCTCCCCAAACAAGACTTGCATTGGGCTACAGTCCAAAATTGTTCCCTAATTCTAGCAAACAGCACACAGACCAGCTACAGCAGTGTGTAGTCAGCAGAACTGCAGATCAGCTAATCCTTGTACTCAGCTCTGGTGAGGCTGCACCTTGAGTACTGTGTTCAGCTTTGGGCCCCTCAGTAGAAGAAGGACATCAAGGCCCTGGAGTGTGTCCAAAGAAGGGCTACGAACATGAGAAGGGCCTGGAGCACAAGTCCCATGGGGAGCAGCTGAGGGCACTGGGGTTGTTTAGTCTGGAGAAGAGGAGGCTCAGGGGGGACCTCATTGTTCTCTACAACTCCTTGAAAGGAAGGTGTGGGGAGCTGGGGTTGGCCTCTTCTCACAGATAACTAGTGATAGGACTAGAGGAAATGGCCTCTAGTTGCACCAGGGGAGGTTCAGGTTGGAAATGAGGAGACACTTCTTTTCAGAAAGAGCAGTCAGGCATTGGAACGGGTTGCCCAGGGAGTGGTGGAGTCACCATCCCTGGGGGTGTTCAGGGAAAGGCTGGATGTGGTGCTTAGGGACATGGTTTAGTGGGTGATAGTGGTGGTATGGGGATGGTTGAACCAGATGATCTTGGAGGTCTTTTCCAACCTTAATGATTCTATGCTTTGAAACTGTGTGACATGCAAAAAACTGCACCCTACAGACAACTTGCTGCGGGTACTACTATCTTTAAAATGACTACACATTAAGTGTGCAGAAATAGGCTCAAGGAGGAAAAAAATATACATTTTCAATAGTAAAACCTTCTTTCCCCTAAAAAAGCTAATTTAACTTTATCAGTGGTTCTTCTGGAGTCACTTGGGTACATTTCCATTATAAAGCTATTACTTCTACCTTTATTCCTACCTGTGAGTTGTGCAAACTGTGCTTAGTAGTTGTACATTAAAATTCCCGTAGTGTTGAAGAAATGGGTCCAGTAATTTCTGAAAGGACTGGAGTTTTCCCTAATTTGGAAAGCTGCAATTTGAATGCCTATTAAATATCCATTTTTGTAGAAAGATGTAGTGATTCTTGCAACAATACATCAAAAGAAAAATACTTTGAAATATGTGGAGAAAAAATGACCCTTGGAGATTCATTTATTGTCTTTGCATAGTTTTAAAGACTATATAAGCCAGCAAAAGCCTGAATTGCTCTTAAAAGTAGAAGCCTTGCTTTCCCACATCTATTCATTCCTAATGTTTAGACACCTTTATTTTTTTCCCCTGGTTTCAAATGCTGCTTTATAACAGAGTTCTCACCGGGTGAACAGGTTCTTTTAGCCTAGAATGCAATGGACCTCATTAAAAGGAGGATCATGAATATGCCAATAATGTCCATTAAAAATGTAAATCAAGTATATAAGACAAAATCTAGTTGGCCAGTGACTTATTTGTTGTAATTCTCTCTCTAATCATTTCAAAGAATCTACAGCATGAGAAAATGCTTTGTTAGCCTGCAAATTTCGGGGTTGGTTTCATGCAGTCATGTTACAGAGATTATAAACAGCCATAATAATCATTTGAGTTAATAAAATTGCTCACCACTATATGCTTTTTTGATTTGTGATTTCTTATAAGGAAGACATTCCAGCATACTAGGTCAGATCTGATGGCTCCCTTTAATGTGATGTTAGTAAAAAGAATCCTGAGAAAAGTGGGAAAAAATAAAAACAAATCTCAGGAACAGAAGTAATTCTAACTTGGAAAATGAGTTAATGATTATCCTACTTGATAGTAGGATAAAAAGGAAAAACAGTCCCAAACACAACCTGTCAAAGAGTTCTTGCACTTAGACATATAATTTTAAACCTAGATTTGAGATTACCACCTAATGTGTGTTTTGAGAAGCAAGTGCTAAACAAAAAGGGAAGACCTGAGAAAACTGATAATCATTGTAACAGTAAAACAGAACAGTCATTGTGTCTTATTTTGCTAAAAACACATTTGGTTTACAGCATGTTGTGAACTGATGTTCAGTTATTTAAACATTTATTAAACAGTATGTCTGATACTGCCAAGTAAACTTCTAAGTTACACTTAGGGCCAAAAAATTAAATGCCATGTACCATTATTTTCCTAGAAGATTTCCATTCCCTCATCCTTTAGAACTCACCATAACTGGAAACTGGCAGTCTGAGTAGAATCACAGAAGTCAATACCCATTGAGACAGTCGCAGATCCCCCAGGCTCGAGGCACTCTACATAAAAATATTTTGAACAGGTGAAGTAAGCATGCAAAGGAACACAATAGCCCAGATGTAAACCCTCAAATTTCATGTAATTATAAAATCTATCTATCTATATATACACAAAAAAAAACACACCAGCAACAACAAAAAACACAAACAAACAAAACCAACCAATCAAACAACAAAAAACAGATTTTTGTAGCTTAATTTAAAGCAGGTTTCCCCCAGATATTACACTTCCATTTTCCTTCCTGAACAGGAAGGAAATTGTTGCACAGGGAATGTTGAATTTCATTCCTGCAGCCTCATCAAGTAGATAAAAATATGTATTAAAAAAGGGAAATTATTTACAGAAAAAAATATATTGAAATTGTATCTCTTCGCTTGTGTACAGATCCAGCATTGACATTTCATATAGAATAACATCAGTTTGCAAATTTAGTTAATAAATAGTAAAAAAGAACAAATATTAGTAAAATGCACATTAATACATGAAGTAATAGAAGAAAAGTATAATGTAAAATTATTCATGATTAGTATGATATATTTATTTCCCAATATTTCTCTATGCTTTACTTATGGAAGAGAGCAGAGAGATTATTAACTCAAAGTGGATGATAATTTTTGTGAGGCACTTCTCAATTTCAGGTATCAAGAAACATGCTTGTTCTTAGTTTCTTTGCTAGATCTCTTTGCTATTTCCTTAATGTTGTAGACATAAGGCTTTATTTTGGCTGGAAGAAAAGCTGTTTTTAATACAAAGGTAGGTATTAAAAACAAACATCGGAGCAGTCTAGCTGTTTGAAACTTAAAAGAAAAACAAAAACAAAACTAAAACCACTGTTAGAAGAAAGGAATTCAAATAAATATGATTGGACAGGCAAAAAAATGTTTGGTTACTTCTTCCAGTTTATTCATTCATGTATTTCATGCTTTTCAGGAACCGAAGAGCATACTGCTTTTCTGCAACAAAAGGAAACTTAATTTAACTATATCTAGATTAACTTCTGGAAAAATATATGAAAAACAAGTGATTAGGCAAAAGCTAAGCTAATGTTAGAGAGTGAGTGAAAAACAAAGTATTTCCAGGAAAGAAGTCTGTGTCAAGCATCAAAGGGTTATAGGCTCCAACTTCCTAAACTTTACCTACATCTTTCAGCTTAATGTTTTCAAATGGAGTTTCAAAGGCACCTAGCCAAGAAGAAAATACTGTGCACAAGAATTTAGATGAAATAATTTTGCCCTTTTATACTTGCAAAATCAGGGCAATCACCAACCAAAATTGCAGCGATGGAGGCAACGCTAGGTGTACACTCCAGCAGGAATACCTGTCTACACTGACACTACTTTTAATTGCACTGGGCAAATTATAGGACATATTTTCCAAATGCTGGAAACATAAATAACAGGTAAAAAGAGGAACACAACATATACACTAACTTCTAGATAAAATGACAAAGAATATAAGAAATTACAACTAAGTGAGAAAAAAACATCATTTTAGAAGGAACTGATGATATATAACCCATTTTCTGCAAAAGAAGCAAATGGCTGCACAGGATAGATAGCACATGAAAGTGGGAAATAAATAATTTAAAGAACAGGATTGTGTTGTGGAACTTAAGAAACCTGAAATGGATAGTGTATTAATTCCTGATTTTTTCGCATTCTTCTCCCATAGCAGAAATGAATTCTACTGACTACACGACTTAATTTTGACTATGTGATCTGATTTACAACATTACCAGTTATCTACTTCTACGAATTTGTGACAAACATCAGTATGGACGAGGGGGTGAATAGTTTGAGAGCGACTCTGAGGAGGACTTGGGGATCCTGGTGGATGACAACTTGGACGAGCCAGCAATGTGCACTTACAGCCCAGAAAGCCAACCGAGTCTGGGCTGCATCAAAAGCAGTGTGGCCAGCAAGGCAATGGAGGTGATTCTCCCCTCTCTACTCTGCTCTCATGAGACCCCACCTGGAGTGTTGTGTTCAGCTCCTCCAGCATAAGATGGACACAGAATTATTAAAACGAGTCCAGAGGAGGGCCACGAAGATGATCAAGGGGCTGGAGCAGCTCTCCTATAAGGACAGGCTGAGGGATTTGGGGCTGTTCAGCCTGAAGAAGAGAAGGCTCCAGGGAGACCTTACAGTGGCCTTCCAGTACCTAAAGGGGGCTTGTAAAAAAAGGTGAAGAGAGACTTTTTGACAGGATCTATAGTGGTAGGACAAGGAATAATGGTTTTAAACTGAAAAAAAGGTCGATTTAGTTTAGCTATAAGGAATAAACTCTTTACTTAGAGGGTGGTGAGGCACTGGAACAGGTTGTCCTGAGAATCTGTGGATGCCCCATCCCTGGAAGTATCCAATACAGGTTGGATGGGGCCTTGGGCAACTGTATATACTGAGAGGTGTCCCTACCCATGGCAGGGGGGTTGGACTATATGATCTTTAAAGGTCCATTCCAATCCAAACCATTCTATGATTCTTTTACTTTATTCCTTTGACTGAAAAACACTGACAAAACATTTGTTGTTTGTGACGGAAGCAGTTACATTTCTTGCTAGACTGTTCAAATAATTATACTTTGCTTTTTGTCAGATGGAAACATAATTGCTTTTCTAGCTATTGAACATAAATGTATATAGCTTTTTCAGAGTTAAAGAAAACATCCAAACATCAGAAGGCAGAAAGTTAAATACATGTAGTTTAGGTTAGACCTGACTACAGCATTGCTTTACTGAATTAGCAGAGTACCTAACCTAAGAAACCACTTTTTATGAAAGCATGGTACACCCATACTAGATTAAAACACTTTCAATCTACTGCTGAAAGCTTACAAGAGAAACAATGAGAAAGTTCTGAGCCACCAAATCAAATAATAAACCCATAAATGTTCTGTAAAGTCTGGCACAGAGATCATTATGAGTATCTAAATCACAACCTGATACTTAATAATAGCCTGTTACAGCCATTCTGGACAAAGGCTGAAAGAGAATTGAAGTTTGCAGGAAGAGAAAATAAATTTATCATATCAACTCAAATGATTTGAACAAGCAGGTAGACTTTCACGCATACAAGTTCTGATCTAAGGAGTTGTTTCCAAAGTCAGATGTAAGTAGGGAGAAACTGAATTAAACTTTTGTTAAAATCAGATTAGCTAAGAAATGGTAGTTGCATGAGCGTATGTGTATATGTACATATGTATACTTATGCACACATGTGTATACATACATATATGTATATGTATTCATATATATGTATGACTATACAAAAACACTTTCCTATATTTGAAATTTACCAAAATATTAAGGTTCTGTATTTAAAAATATAGGATATGGTTACCTATTGGATTAAACTCATGTATCCTCATGCCTAGAGGTAACTTCGTCTCTCCTATGTGAATATTCTCTATCTTCTGATCAGTTGTATTTGTTACTGTCACTTGCACGGATACCATATGATCACCAAACATGTCTGGCTGTCTTGAGAAGTGATAATGAGCAGATAATCCTTTTCCAGTCATTCGATGAAGCATTTCATGTGTTTTTGTTGGCACGAAGACTTGGGTAGTAACCTGCTAAGTACAAAACAACAGTTGGTGAATGTTGTAAGAAAAAAACAGATAAAACAACAATTAAATACTACACACTTCACTCAGCTAGAATGCCTGCTTTCAGATCAGAATTTTGGCAAACCAGACACATGAAAGGACACATTCAAAACCAAAAACAAAACACAATAATGATTATCTTTAAAAGAGTCTAAAAATAACATTTATGGTGCTGAGAACTAGCAGATTTAATTTTGCTGTATTTACTTAATTTTCCATTGTAAAACTGTTTTTAATATTTTAATTCTGATATCCATTGAATCCATTGAATTATCTTTTTTTTTTAATATCCATTGAATTATCTTTTAATTTTAATCTTTTTTTTTTTTAAGTTACAAATGATTTTTTACCTGTAATATTATTGACATATTTTATCCGTAAAACTTTAATCTTTTAATCTTTTAACCTTAATTATCTTTTTTTTTTTTAAATCTTTTTTTTTTTCTTTATTCTAACCATCAGAACGCAATGGTGACCCCAAACCCATCATGTACAATGAAACCACAGCGAGAAATCTTTCTTCTTCTCTTGTTAAAACCACTGAATTTTGCCTAACAACCACACCAATCAAATACTAAAACCACAGCTGCATAGAGCAGAGAGATGATGCCATATTTTTAGTCATCCTGCTGCCACAATTAAGAAATCTCAAAGGTCATTAGACAAATCTCAAGGTCATTTTCACTGGAACAGGCTGCACAGGGAGGTTGTGGAGTCTCTTTCTCTGGAGATATTCAAGGCCTGTCTGGACCAAGCCCTTTCCAAACCCTGCCTGGTCAACCTGCTCTAGGGAACCTGCTTTGGCAGGGGGGTTGGACCAGATGATCTCTTGAGGTCCCTTCCAACCCCTGCAATTCTGTGATTTGGGTCCATTGTGTCCTGAAGCAGCAGCATGAAAGACATTTAGACAAAAAATCACCAACAGCTAGTGATGGTCAGGAGATCTATAATCATGGGTTCAAGACTGCAGAAGGAAAAAATATGCAGAAAACGGTTGAAGAGTGAATTTGAGTTTGTTAAACAAGGTTACTACAAAAATTAAAAAACAAACAAACAAACAAACAAACAAAAAAAAAAACCAAAAAAAAAAAACAGAACACAGAGGTTGAAAAGACCAAATGCTCAGCACAGAAATTTTGTCTGTGCAATACACTATAAGCTACTGAATTTTACGTGTGTGTTCTCATGATGAGTGTCCATCTTTTCCTGCCCTATATTCATAGCCTTGAATGAGTAACAAAGTGAAAGAAACAACTGAATATAAAAGGATGTTCCAACACCCAAAGCAGCTAAGCAAGGAGAACTGGCTTTTATCTTGCCTTGCCTACAAAACTCTTAACGGGTGCTACATTTTTCTGACTGCCATTTTTAACGTTGAGAGGCTGATCTGAAGACTTAGTGAACACTTCCAGTAATATAAGAAGCTGGTAAGAGCTGTGATTTACACCTACAAGACGTCTGAGAAATGGGAGACAAAAAATACGGCTCTAGAGAATTCTACTGAAAACTTTTAGAAGCTAGTGAGCACATAAAAACCTGACCGTAACCTCTGAGCACCAATTTCTAAACTAGAAAGCAAGGCTAGTAATACTTAGGATCCCAGAGTATCTGTGAAGATCATCTACTAAATGTTTAGAATTGTCCTCACCATATTGATGAAAGCTGAAGAAAACCACATAAGTAAGTAAATGAGTTTGTATCCAGAAGTGGCTTTGGAAGGCACATTAAGTATGGCACATACCACAGTGAATGACAAATAACTAATGAAGTTAAAAGCAAAAAGGCAACCCATCCACTCAAAACTCAACCACTACATGGCTGTAATTAAAATAAAATATGTACTGATGTGACTGGGCTAAGAACTTCTAGAAAAACTTCCACACCAGATTTAACTTTCAACTTTTTGTTTCTGTCTCTAATAAAAAAACGCCGTCTGGTATCAGTTTTCTTAAGTAAAATTAACAATTTATCAATAAACCTCAAAGTGAAGATTAAAATGCAGTTTCAAAATATATCAAACTGAGGAAACTCTACACCCCCAACACTGAATCTGCACAATTTTTTAATACATTTTAAGTAAAATGCTGAAGTTCAGGCATAAAAAAATAACATAATGATCTCAGGGGCAATGTCTTACCTGCGTGAGCATAAAAAAATACAAATAAAACATATAATAAAATACCTAGCCAGTTATTTAAGTTTCTGTCTATCTTTAAGTAATAGTAGTAATACCACTTGAAGAATATGGGCACCATAATTTTAAGTGGAGCCAATTATTCCAGTCTAATTATTGATCTCTTACAAGCATTCACCTGAGAACACAATTCAGCAAAGTTTTACAAAACCCACAATAAGCACATATCTTTGTACTCCAATGTCACTTTAGGTGCATAAATATACACTAAGATTAGGTGTACTTTCACATAGCTGTCACGGTTTCGGCTGGGTCAGAATTAATTTTCTTCATTTTTTGGATTAAAATAGTGGTGATAACACACAAATGTTTTATTTATTGCAAAGCAGTGCTTGCACAGAGCCCAGAACTTTTCAGCTTCTCATGCTGTCCTGCCAGTGAGGAGGCTGGGGGTGCACAAGGAGCTGGGAGGGGACACAGCCAGGACAGCTGGCCCAAGGGAACCAGAGAGGTCACATCCCATATCACATGGCATTATGGTGGACAATAACAATGGGGTAAAGGAGTAGAAAGTGGGGGATGTTCAGAATGATTGCATTTATATTCCAATTAAACCATGATGTGTGATGAGCCCTGCTGTCCTGGAATGGCTAAGCTCCTGCCTGCTGATGGGGAGGAGCGAATGGATTCCTTGTGTTGCTAAACAGCAAAGTTTGGCTTTTGCTATAGCTAGTGAACTGTCTTTATGTCAACATGTGAGTTCTTGCACTTTTACCTTTCTGATTCTCTGCCCCATCCCACATGAGGAGAGTGAGAGTGTGAGACTCTATGGTGATCAGCTGCCTGCTGGGGGTAAACCACAAAAGTAGTTTACCTTTAAATTAAAACTACAAAAAATTGCTCCTGTGACATGACCTGACCTGATTTCTGGCTAATGCAAAATGAATGGAAAAAGTATTAGTTGTATGGAACTTCACAGTTCCACAAATTAAAACATCTTTAAATACTAAACCCAAGCTTTAACAAATTATTCTTCTGCTTAGATTTCTAAAAATATTCGAGTAGGTCACACTCTCCAAAAAACCCTGTGTTATCAGGAAATAAGAAAGGAGGTACTTAAATATATATATACATATAATTGGTACATGTAAAGAGGACATAGGAATATACATGTATGACCCATTTTTGCAGCAGTAACAGGTTATTAGCAGAATCTCACAAGAAACTGTCACTTAAAGCACTGATAAAATAATTAATAAAACTGAATCTTTAAAATGCAATTTACATCTTATTTTTAAGTTACAGAATCACAGAATCACAGAATCACAGAATTTCTAGGTTGGAAGAGACCTCAAGGTCATCGAGTCCAACCTCCAACCTAACGCTAACAGCCCTCCACTAAACCATATCCCTAAGCTCTACATCTAAACGTCTTTTGAAGACTTCCAAGGATGGTGACTCCACCACTTCCCTGGGCAGCCTGTTCCAATGCCTCACAAGGCATTGTTTAAGCTTAGACTTTACCTTGTAACATTTAATTCAATTTGGGCTGGACAAACATAACTGCAAAGTTATTTCATTAAACAGTCCAGCCATTTTTCATTAATAAGCTCAGAAAATATGTTTTATTCATGTTAAAACAAGTATTTTGAAGTGCTCTGCTTGTCTGTGCAGGCATGTAACTTCTATAACATTGTTAATAGGAATGAAGACCTAAGTAGTAGACAGATATCTAGTAAAGATGCATATGCACATGACACAAAAATCCCTCAATATATTTAAATTGTGACACTGACTCAAGTCTTATTGAAATCTGCCTACAAATTTTACTTACAGAATTTAATCTATGCCTCTCACAGCATTACTTCTCATATTTCATTCGTACTTTCACTCATGTGAGGACATTCACTTTTACTTTCAATATCATACTTTACAAAATGTAAGACATGCAAAAGACAGGTAGAAAAATAATATTATGTTTTAAAGCCTATAGGACATTAATTTCTAGTTGCATTTAATGTGTCAGTACTAGAAATAAATAAATTAGATGTCTCCTGAACAAAGACATTTATTCCAGGAAAAATTAAAATTCTTAAGACATCTGTTTGCTGGTCAAGATTGTGAGCTAACAAAGGTTGATTTGACTGTAAGGCAGTCTACTGAACAGTTGCACGAGTCTGGTAAACAGTTTTTTGTTTTTATTTTAGCATTTTTAATGCATACATTTGCAATGCTTATAGAAACCTACAGGGCAGGATACCTGCAATCATTCAGGGGTTAAAATAACCCTCCAAAGAGTTAATAGAACAAGAAGCATCTAGTAACCATGAGATAATCCCCTACAAATCTTACATAGCATATGTTTAAATAATAGAAGTCGTTTGTGTACCTTTGGATGGTTTATGAAAATAACCAATCAATTCTGCAGACACAACATTATTTCTAAAGGAAATCTATGTGACTCATGATGCCTGCAGATACACAGAGACAAACCACACATATTTTATCAGTTTATTACAGTAAGCAAATAAGCGTGGAATGAGAGTGCACATAACTGTCTACTTAACGCTTACTGAAACATTTATAAGAGCTGTTATCTCCCTAATAACAGACAGACAGTGTGCAATTTTAGAGAGGAGAAAAGCTTCATATTTTTTAACACTTCACTAAAAAGTAACTGAAGAGTGTAAAATGAAAAATACTCTGTGCAGTTAGCTGGTAATGGACCATATTATCAACTCAAGTTAGATTTATAGGATACAAACTAGTCACTAATAGTTATTTTATGACATAGCGTGTCTGCTTTTTTTGGGTGAAGATTATTAAGATTAAACTTGCAAAACTTTTATTTTTTATACAGCTGTTTAGAATGACGGAAATACAAAAATTAAAACACCAACTGTCCTCCCACCGCACTATGACTGAAGGCCACCAAGAATTAAAAGTCAGCGTAGGGACTACATAGTGTTGTCACATGGTAAAACTATCAGTATGAATCAGGCTAGCCCCCATGCTATACCGCCCGTGGTCAAAGATGATCCCTATCTTGCAAAGATGATGCAAATATCTTTAACCTACTTTTTACACAGTAATAAGAAAGGCAACATTAAGGTTTTGCCTTAAAAGTCCCCCACTCATTAACCACATGAAAGGAAATGTGTAAGATCACCAGCAGTACCTTTAATTTTATCACAAAAAAGATGACCAGCTACAAATAAGTAAATCCTCTGCGCACGAACATACTTGTTTTTGCATATCAGTAAGTCCTCAATAATTAAGGTCAAAGTAATAAAAACAAACAACTTCCTGTTATTATAAGAAGCACTACAGGTTTTATAAAACCTATTATAAAAAACTGAGCTAGAGAGACCTTCCTGTATGATGTACTATTGTTATTATTATTTTTATTTTTATGAAAGAGCACATTATTATGTCTGTTGTCTTTTATTTTGTATATGCTCCTTTGTTTAATAATGTCTTAATAATAAATGTAGACTAAATTTTGATCCTGATTCTGAAATATATATACATACGTTTGGATAAAACATGTATCATTGGAAAAAATATTTTCTTCTAAGAATGACAATAATTATATTCTATTCCTCTAAATTACATTCTGTTAAAGCAGTGGACTGAATCATTTAATCTAAGTAGCCCTTCTACTGCCCTCCTATTGGCAATATCCATGACATAATCCAAGAATGACCTACTGAGCTGTGAGAGCTATATCCTCTCCTACACTCACTGTAAGGCTATGCTCCAGTAACTTCTGAACAGCTCAAAGGATAAGAAAGGCTATCTCACAGCCCAGCCACATTTACATGATCTTTCAATTCAAGCCAGAAGAACAACTTAACCATAGGTTTACAGTATTAGGAGAAAAATGTAAAGATAGGCAAACAAAGGAAAGAAAACTACTGGCAGAATATAGCAGTATATGGCAGCATATGAATGATTTTTTGCTCCATTACCAGTTACATATTACTGATGTGCACGTGGCAATATATTCTTTATGGAACTCCTACAAAAATAATTAATAATTTATAAAAAAAGAAAGATTTTCAACATCCTACATCCATTATTTCAAGAGGCTGTGGCAAACCCTGACAATGAAGCATACTTCAATCTTGTTAATATGGCTTGCCAAACAGACAGCATCCTCACAAAAAGGAAGAAAAAAACAGAAAAGCGAACAAGCAAGTTCATATATTCTGTACTGCAGAAAAGTTACAGGGAACAGTGTTTTAACTTTGGCTAATTTGTCTAGATAGACAGACCGTTGATGACACCATATCAAATTCTGGTAAATACTTAGAATAACTTTCCACCAAAGGCTCTTTCAACTGCTATACATCTACTAAACACCTTCTTAAAGCTGCATCTACTATGAAGACCTTCAATTTCTAACACATTCTAATTCAATTCTTTTTGAATTGCCAACAACTTCTAGGCTCTACATTTCCCTAAATGATTAACATGTCAATGAGGCTAATTGAAAGTTTGAGTATTAATGTTCATATTTTTGAACCAGTATTGGCCAACAATTTCAGACATCTGAAAGTGAGTTCCAAAATTTTTTACTGAATTCCAACATAGATAGAATCACATTTTCATCTCTAAAAACTTACAAGAATATTAAAACCAACAAACAAATCTCCCACTGATTTTTTTAATCACACGATCAATTGCAAGCAGAAGAGGGCTTTTATCGTAACTCTCCATCGTCTGCCTCTGTAACACTGCCAAAACTAATCCCTTTCTTGGCTGTTTTGTTTTCTCTAATATTTATGTGGTCTCAAACAGGCATAAAACCATCCTTTCAACAAGTAGTGTGTTCGAGGTGGTCTATGAATCTAGAGATGATTAAAATCTTCTGTAATGTTAAATTATCCCTATTTCTTAAATTTTTATGTTCCTTAGACTTCTCATTGGTTCCCTTAAAATATAAAAATCTACACATATGTCCAGTAACCCTATCTCAATAAAAAGTATTGTTCTTAAACATTAAAGAATTAATTCATGATATAAAGGAAGGAGAAATAGGACTTAATCACAAACAGCAGAAAACTCTATTAAACCCATACCAGACTAATCAAGCACCTTTAAAACTGAGACTGTACTTAAATTGTATTTTATGTGTAACTGAGGGCCAGTGAAATACATTTAATTTTGCATGTATGAGAGATCTCAGAGCATTAAACTGCAACAACACATTGTTTTGTTTGAGATTTGGCATTTTTGCCTTTACCTTATGCTGTGCATAATGAAAAACATAAATAATACAATGATAATGTCAGTAAAATCTTTTTAAAACTCCAACAAGAAAGAGCTTCAGTAGCAACAAAATGAAAATATGATTAAATCAGGATTCTTATAAAACATGAAGGACAGGGCTGAGCTCTGTGTCTTAACTATGGCCCACAAGCCTTAGCATAAATTCAGAATTGCAAATTCTTCCCCATAGGACACCCTGGGATCTGTAGTACTCTAAACTTTACAACAGCCATTAGATGCCTATTCTCCCGATATATGGACAAATAATTTACTTCAATTTAGTGATTTGACCCTTCCACTGACCACCTAACTGGAGAGCCTGAGGATTATCCAAAGCAGCTGAAGAGCTGGAAAAACAGAATAAGGTGTCAGCCTCATCTTGTGTCCTAATTATGAGTTTGAAATAGTGGATGCTGCAGATAGGGATTAATATAGATTTTGGCATTGAGACTAAATGACTTCAAAGAAGTTCTTACGAATGGTTTCTAATATAGTATTTTGATTTTGGCAAACAGCCAGTATTCTTCAGCACAAGACCTCTAAAGTGAAAACATACTGAACCCTACTGGTTATGAGGTATAATTTTACAGCTAGGGTTACAGTATTGCAATTTCTGCATTATTGACTTCTTCCAGCAGAAGCACCTACTTCAAACATTTCCCCAGAAATGGACCTCTTGTGTCAGGATAAGTGTATAATGTGGGTTGAAATACTATACAGTATTACCAACAAACCACAGTAAACTCAGCCTGTAACTCCTCATATTTCATATCTCACACAGATATTTACAAATGCTGAAATGTAAATTGCATCTTTTCTGGTTTAATATAACTATATTCTAATCTCGGACACTATATTTTGTTGAAGCAAAGTGTTATTTTGTCCGTATCAGGATGACTTTAATGCATTGTAACCCACCTACATGAACAAAAATCCAAAATCGGCACCGAACTTGGTACATATGACATCTTTATTACCATTTCCCCAACATGGGTGTAGAATTTCTGCATGTACTTAAATGCAACTTTTTTTTTTTTTTTTTTTTAATGGTACATTATATTGATGTAACAATAATACATTTGCACATAATTTTACTCATTTTAACCTGAAAAAAATCTTTACTCCTTAGTTCATGAAACTTATAGTACACCTGTGGCCTCTGCTAAAATACAGCTTTTCCACGTTTTATTTACCATAAGCTTCACTTTTGGGCCTTAAATAGAAAAAAAAAAAAAAAGTAATCTGATATAGTCCATAGTTTGTTAAGAGATGTTAATATTTATTTATATCAAGTTACCTCCTGTTTCTATGTTGAAATTCAAAGACACATTCTTCTATGGGACTCAAAAATAAAATTCATGGCATCAGTTCAATGAATTTAAGTACATTGCTTTGAACAGTAGCTGTGGCTGTACTAGATCCTTCAGTTGATTACTAAATACAAATTAGGCAGGCAGTTTTTTCTCAACCACTTTGGTTCTCATATGAATTATTTCTGCTACTATCATCTACATTCTCCAAAGATTTAGTCAATCAAACAAATGTAGCAGAAGGAAGACTATGACAATGAGAATTTAATAAAACTAATTCAATATTAAGCGACTTTTAATACACATTAAATAATAGTTGAAATTTATGATTTATGTAGTCATAATGTTTAAAAACTGCTGGTGTTATAAAGCTCTATCAGTGGAAAAAGTAGAATGATTTTTTGCACATTTTTCATGAAAATATTCCAAATTAATTAATTGTAAAAATTTGTAACAAACCTTCTTTTACAGCCATGAATTCCTAAACACCATTCCACAACTTAAAGACCCATTTAACTTCCCCTAATCCTGCTGGCACCTTTAAGTTGAGAACACAGATGGTAAAGACACGAACAGTAACCAAAACTGTATGCAACCATAAAAAGAAACATTTCCTAATCCAAATCAACAATACAGAACAATTATTTAAACTGAAAATTTTAATCAACCACATACCTAGCAATACTATTTCAGGAACATTTCAGAACTGCTTTTTTAAGTCTTAATATGTCAAGGCATTGTTCACCACAAAGTCATTAGGAGAAAAGTGTGAAAAAACAAGGTGAGAAAGTCTGCCACTGAAGTGAGCTTTTTAAAATCCATCTCACTGATGTAACTGTATTTAATGACAGCAATACTCAATAGCTTTTTAATGAGTCATCTGTCCCTCTAATATCCTCTTGAGTCTATAGCATAAAGAAACTGAAAACATTTCTAAATGAAGCTGGTGTTAAAAAAATTTGGTACAACTCTTACCAGCCTCAGAAGAAAGAACCTTAACACTGTTTTTGGGATGGTGGTAAAAGGGGATCGTATCCCATCTCCTTGCAGTTGTCGGAACTTTCAGAGCACACTAAAATGCCTGTGAATGTACATCATTTAAATATTCTACGTCACCATACTTCAACAGCTGTGATGACCTTGTCTTTCACTTCTTTTCTATTGCTAGCCTAAATATTATGTGGCAGCATATTACTTGTCCCTGGAAGAAGTGATAAGCCCTAGCAGCAAGCAGTTACACCTCTAAACAAGCTGAGTTAGCCCCATGTGTAGTTTTTCCTTTCAATGTCAAAATCTTTGGTATTAAGTTATTCTTACATTTTGGGACAAATCTCAGAATTATAATTTGAATATCAGGTGTTTCACACCATGTGATGATGACTCTTCAAGTAAAAGTGAGAAGATGGAGTCTTACATGCATCAAGCAAGACATGGTTATTTACTTTTTTAAGCATGCAAAGCTAAAAAAAATGACTAGCAGTTTCAGAAATCAAGACGTATGTTTGTTATGAATCATTTACTTATATTTTCACCCGTATTTAACAATTTGGCAATTCAAAGGCTTACAAAATCTCAGGACATTTAGATATATTTGGAATTGGATATAAGTAATTTAAAGGGAAAACTGATCCAGATCAGCAAAGTATCTTCTAGTGAAATCTTAGGTATTCTTCTGAAGTGCAATCCAAGTTTCAGTTAAGCACAGACCAATTATAATTTAAGAAAAAGCAACTTAGAGCTCTCATATCATCCTTATATTTGAAACAATTAGCTGTATTCACATACAGTAATTCATATACTTAGCAGGGCTTTGAGAACTCACTGTAAGCGCATATGGAAATTCATAAGCTCTCTGAGAGAAAAGGGGAGTTTCAGTAAGGAGTTATTGCAGATTTCTACAAATTCTAAGTTCTGAGTGAGGAAATAAAATAAATAAATAATGTTTCTCCATTTGGGCTACTGCTTTAGCAGAATATGCCATTGAGAATGCTGATAAAGACACTGAACATAAATTAAAATTCAAACAAGACCTCTGCAGTTTTTAAGTGTCATTCCTCAGTAGAAAAATGCAAAATTTCTGAATAAAATCAATCTTGCAAAAAAAGATGTGCACCATCTGTAGATTTATCTGAAGGAAGAAGGCTTTTAAAAATATATGCTACAAAGGCATATTTGAGTGCAGAGAGTATGAAAAATTGTGTTTTTATTAATTTCAAGCTAACAGCTCAACAGTTTTCTTCTTGCTCTGAGGGACAGTCCTCCAGTGTCTCTCAATGCTGTACTTTAGATGTGACAAATGCAAAAGTCTTAACATGGGGAAGTTCAGACTTCTACTTTATCCATTATATATATGTAATACTGGGTTTTAATAAAAAGCCTTTCCTTGCTTCACCCTAAATACAAAAAGTATATT